>NW_023494800.1:37466530-37506530 GCF_904425465.1 Colossoma macropomum
TACTAGCGCAACACACACTAACACACCACCACCACGTCAGTGTTACTGCAGTGCTGAGAATGATCCACCACCCAAATAGGACCTGCTCTGTGAGGGTCCATGGGGGTCCTGACCACTGAAGAACAGGGTAAAAGGGGGCTAACAAAGTATCAGAGAAACAGATGGACTACAGTCTGTAACTGTAGAACTACAAAGTGCACCTATATAGTAAGTGGAGCTGATAAAATGGACAATGAGCGTAGAAACAAGGTGGTGGTCAGAATGTTATGCCTGATTGGTGTATATAGTATATATAAGTTCAGTATCTGCAGAGCTGCACATATATTATTACATGTAGGTGCTCATATATAGACAATATATGTGGGACATATTAGTATTACTATAGGCACTTATATGTAATACATATGAGGTACTATTCTTACATATAGGTACTTCTACATATATATATATATATATATATATATATATATATATATATATATATATATATATATATATACGATATATATGTATGGGGCATACTGTTATAACTACATACGACAATACAGAAAAACAAACCTGTGTGTGTGTGTGTGTGTGTGTGTGTGTGTGTGTGTGTGTGGGCTTTAATTGCTCTCCGTGTTTGCAGGGTGAAAGCTGCTCCCTTACACATGGCCGGGTGCCAGAGGTCTGAGGTGTGTACGGTTTGTAAAAAAAGCCGAACAATGGCTGTGAGGTTGGAGAGTCTGCGTCGTAAAAAGAGGAAGTTACACCTGTCGCTCCATTCATCCGTTCACTGCTTTATTCATAACACCACCTCACAGGCGGGTTATTCATCTTTAGATTATTTGCTCAGCCTTTACCGAACCGGTCCACCCAGACGTTGTTGGACATCTTCAGGTCAGCTGAGGTAGTTCTGCCTTAAAGCCACCACGCGCCGCGTAGCTTAGCACCACGTAGCATAGCACCACGTAGCAGAGCGGTGCTGTAGAATGGCCATAAACGCCAGGTTCAGGTTCATTATTACACTCTATCCGTGTAAACTGAGTGAAATAAAAGCATCACTCATCACGCTTAGCGTCAGTTAGCTACGTCTACACAGCCTGGCTGAAAGATACGAGCTGGAAAAGGCTAGGCTAGTAACATTAGCCGAGGCAACTTAGTGGGGGCTAATTTCTGGTTTTGCACAGGAACAGCCCCCCTATTTTCCTCAGTTTTTAAATTGTTTGTGTTTTTGTTTTCACTTTGCACTGTAAACCTCACTGTAAATAACTGCTTTGTTTTCAGGACTGTTTTGCTCACTCAGGCATTTAGGCCACTAGTGTAGCTAAGAGCTAACGTGTAACATTAGCATTAGCGTCTCTCTGTTTATCTAAAAGACTGGCTGCCTTTCTTTGTGTAAACTTTAAGCCACATGTGATCCACTGTGGCTTTCTGAGCTCTTAATATGGCCTTAATTTAATGTAGTGATGGCAAAATGCTGTGTGACATGCCGGGAAGCCCTGCTGTTGCAGTTTCCTATCCGGTGTCGACCAGAGGAGGATGGGTTCCCCTTTTGAGTCTTGGTTCCTCTCAAGGTTTCTTGCTTTTTCCTTGCCATTGTCGCCATTGGCGACGCTCATGGAGGCTTGGACCTCGATTTTTTTCTGTAAAAGCTGCTTTTTGACAACGTCTGTTGTAAAAAGTGCTCTATAAATAAACTTCGACCGCTAACACGTGTACCTCTCTAAAACCCGTCGCTAAATTCCTGTAGTCATTGCTCTTTCAGGGTGTTTTCACACGGGTCCAATCCTTGAGTTCTCACCCGGGACCGATTCTGGGCTTGTTTGAGATAGGAGCTCATTATCGCTGGTCTGCTTTCACACACAAGAATTCCATCCAAACCATGGATTGATGGGTTTGCAGAAGGGTCGTTACCAGCTTCGTGAATTTACTACTTTTTATTGTTTTCCTTGTACACAAACACTCAAACACTCAGTCGAAGCAGTCATGTTACAGAATGAACCAATCACGCAGCCTCACACAGCACCGGTAGCGGGTAGCTTCCAGAGCTTTCCAGAGTTCCTGGAGTTTCAGGAGGACCAGATATTGGTTCTCTGTTCCGCTCCCAGACTCGAAAACAGCTTTCACATTTGACCAAACGTACCAAACTTGCATCGCAAAACGGCCTCAGGAGTACAATCAATAACAGAAGCAAAACAAGCTAACTAGCGAAACGCTAGCGTTGACTAACAGAACAGTTTTTTACTGCATTTCGCTGCACATGTGACACACATTGGCATGCTTAATTTAATTTTTGCGGTGGATTTTTTATCCACAATAACTTACGTTACATCCATGGGCTACGACAGGCTTGTTGCCCATCGGACAATGTTGACGAACATACCCTGCTTTGAGCTGCTCTCAATCTAATAAGTCACCTTCCTCCCTACGTTTAGACTCAAATTTCTCAGGGTTGTTCCCAGACGTTCTTGATACGCAAGCTGGACCCATGAGTCTAGTTCTCTCTTGTCTCTGTTGTTATCAATATCATTTATTGAAACTTTTGTGCGACGTGGAAATGAACAGAGTTCTGAGCACTGAATCAGTGCGTGAAATCAAGCGCCACCATACCAGCACCTCATTTACATGTCATTTAAATGAAGTAGACCCTAATTAATACAGATGTTTCTGTAGGGAGCCAATAAAACATCAGTGTTCACTCCAAGAGCCAATAGCTGTGCTTGTAGGTGGAGTTTAAGGTGGAGCAGTAAGTGCACTGTGCCCCCTACGGACCAAACTTTATAGTGTTTAAATTACAAACGCTGGAAAGAATAAAATGTGAAGTAAACATCTTCGTTTTTTAGGTGGTAGAATGGTGTGATTTAGTGTAAAATAACAGATTTAAACACCGCATTACTGCAGTGTATTGCACTAGCTGTGTTTTTTGTTGTTTACTTTGTGGGCGTAGTCAGTAGTATAAAAAAAAGCAGTGTGATATGTATTTAAATGAATCATGGAATAGCTGCGGCGCTTGTTTGCATCAACGTGCATCTAAAATAAATATGCTTATACTGGACGGCCGTGTGCACAAAATATTAGTATTACTGTTATTTCCTATTTTTATCGTTGTTATTGCTATTATAGATGACATTGATAATAGTTCGGGGTTAGTTAACTGCAAATTGAGCATTTTCTTCAGGTTGTAAAATGACTACACTCAAATTTAGTGCGTGATCATACAGATTCGCAAAAAATGAAAAACTGGACGTGAAATGTATGATCTGTGCGCTCATTTTATGATCAGATTTGACCGTATGCTTTGATAAATACCCCAAACTAAGAGTATGAAGTTTGCTTCTGTTGTTTTAGCACTGGGACTGTAGGGCTAAAGTAGCTAACAAGTAATGTCAGCCTGTATCCTATGAGTTAGCATGGTGCTAACTGCTAAAAGTACATCTTCAAGATGACTGGTGCTCCTGTTTTTAGCTATGCTAATATACTTTAGTCCATGTTTATAGATAACAGTGAGTCATACAGAGTCAGAAACCACATAATAAAATCTGTTATTGTTAACTAAAGTGTAAGGCAAGTGTTTTTATGACTGAGGCATACACTTAGCACCATGCTAATGGGTGAAGATACACTTCCGTTACACGCTTTCACATTAGCCTCGTAGCTCCAGCGCTAAAACTAAAGAAGCAAAACACGAAAAGTCCTGGCTGATAAACTGCATTTGAGGTAAGTGTGTAAATTTGCTGTTCACCTGTCGATTAGAGAGCGTGGTTTGCAGCACCACCGGAGACTGGTTGCATCGATACTGCAAGCCAGATTATGACAGACGAACGCAGCCAGGCCAGATTAAATATTTACAGTTATCACCGTGGAACGCTCCCGAGGCATCCGTCTCCTTCCTCCTGGCATGTCCCGTGGCCCTAACGCTCTCTATCAGGAATCCGCGGGTAATAATTACCAGAGCGTCCGCTCGTTAGGATCCATCTGATATCATGCAGGAGGAATTCTACCAACACTGATGAAGATAATGTCGAGTTTTTTTGTAGCTGGAGTGCGAAAAGTGAGAACAGTCAGTCCTCATTCACCACCTCAAACACGCACAAGGCCGGTTTCAGGAGTCAGCTTAAGCATTTTCAGCACGGGTTCACCAGAAAAACTGCAGTTTAGGGTGTATTTATCACTGAAAGCAAGTAACACAGCTGTTACTTCATGATTGGTGGCTTACACTATTTAAAAGATGGTTTAATAAAGGGAATGGTTCTGTTTAGAACCATGAGCTTGTTATATAACCATTTTTTTGCATGGTGAAATGCTTCTTCAGATTGAGAGAGAATGGTTCTGTATTGTAAACGGTGTTTGGCTCGTACCAGTAGCACAACGTTTTTTGGTACTACATAGAACCCTTTTCCAAAAGACTCTATTTAGAGATCATACAAATCTGAATCATTAGATTTTGAGCAGAACTCGAAAACTCAGCCAGTCCATGACCAGCAAACACAGCTCTGAACAGCTGTTCACACAGAAAACCATCATATTTTACACTAAAACACTAAAAAGTGCTGAACTGCAGAAAATATGGTGATTCTTAATGTTCCACACTGATTTTCAGACTTTGGGACTCATTTACTTCAAAACAATGGGATCTAACTGCTCACCATGTGGCCATAAGGGACAGGGATGCAGCCTCACTTCCTGCTCTGAAATGCAGGGGCATGACTAAAATAAAGCTCCACCCACAGACTATGACTCTGAGCTTCAGTAGTGACATGAAAATGAATACCTTTTAAATACATCAATTTCATCTTTTATTTGATGACATCATCGGTACTGCTTTGTGATTGGTCATATCTTCGACTTTAGAGATTTAGTATTTTCAGTAAAAGAGAATAGAGCCGTACAGTTTTCAGCTCCCAGATGTTCTAAGATGTTCCACTGCAGCTCTGTAAGTTACTCAGCACTCAAGCAGTTCTGTGACTCAATACTGTTTTGCTTATTCTCGAGCTGTTTTTTCGGAAGTTGCGTTTACTTTTACTTGAGTCACTATTTCACCCAAGAATTATTACTTTCACCTGAGTTTGGGTTTAGGCCACTGTTCCCTCCCCTGATTACTCTGCTCAGCTAGACGTGGGTCTCTAAATCAGGTTTCCAGACTCGGTTTAAGCCCTCAGAAGTCCTGCGACTGCAGGCTGGGCTGTCAGGAGGGGATTCCCCTGTGAAAGCGCGTGTCAGTCTGGGATTTAATCTGCACTCAGAAGACAGGCCGGTGCTGAAGCCTCGAGGCCTCGGCTGGGATTCCACAAACAGCTGCACTGATCCAGGATCAGATCCGTCCTCTTCTTATGGCGTCCTTGGTTGCCAAAAACTGGTCCCACACCAGCCTGACTACGCCATGTGTGTATGTATGTGTGTATTTACCTCAAGCACAAGGCCGGCGTTTCTAATAAAGTGGCCAGTTGGTGGAAGCGCAAGGTAGGTGTTTCTAATAAAGTGGCCAGTTGGTGGAAGCACAAGGTAGGTGTTTCTAATAAAGTGGCCAGTTGGTGGAAGCACAAGGTAGGTGTTTCTAATAAAGTGGTCAGATACACAAGGGGGGTGTTTCTAATAAAATGGCCAGTGAATGGAAGTACAAGGTGGGTGTTTCTAATAAAGTGGCCAGTTAGTGGAAGCACAAGGTAGGTGTTTCTAATAAAGTGGCCAGTTGGTGGAAGCACAAGGTGGGTGTTTCTAATAAAGTGGCCAGTTAGTGGAAACACAAGGTGGGTGTTTCTAATAAAGTGGCCAGTTAGTGGAAGCACAAGGTAGGTGTTTCTAATAAAGTGGCCAGTTGGTGGAAGCACAAGGTGGGTGTTTCTAATAAAGTGGCCAGTGAGTGGAAACACAAGGTGGATGTTTCTAATAAAGTGGCCAGTTGGTGGAAACACAAGGTGGGTGTTTCTAATAAAGTGGCCAGTTGGTGGAAGCACAAGGTGGGTGTTTCTAATAAAGTGGCCAGTGAGAGTCCGTTTTGCAGTTGCTTGCAGTACCACTGAAGTGGGACTGTTTTTGAAGAGGGCTGAGCTGTGTTTGCAAAGGTATCAAACCCAGTATAAACTCATTTCTGTATCAGAGAACTCAGAGCGTGTGTGAGCATACATGTGTGTGTGTGTGTGTGTGTGAAAAGCAAACACGGCTTTGTGACGATCCTGTTGCATCAGGATCTTGTCTGTTTGACTCGGTCAACAAAAAGCCTTTGCTTTACCTGCTGAATATGCGTAAATGTTGAAATACACACAAACACACACACACACACTCTGCGAGGGCAGCCGCTTCAGTGGTAAATTATGATCGTGGTTGTTTGGATAGTTGAGTAGGTGATGTAAGTTTACCGAGTGATTCCTGTAATCGTCTTTGCTGTTGCTGTGTGCAGTTTTCCACTCCCTGTTGCTTAAAGCGATATGCATAAAAATGTATGTAATTCCTCTCCTTTACCTTAAATGTTGCTTGTATAGTTGTCCGAAATTTAATTCCTTAGTACTGCACTGGAACTACGAGGCTAATGTAGCTAACAAGTGATGGAAGCTAATAGCCGACCTGTTAGCAAATGACATGCTGCACTAAAGTACATTAGCATAGCTGAAAACAGTAGCCGCCATCCTGAAGCCTGAATTTTGTCCGTATGTTTGTCCGTGTTTATAGACAACAGTGTGTCATACAGTGTGTCAGTGTTAGAAACCAGATAAGCAAGTGTCCTCGAGATTACTGAACAGCTCCACACGCTCGAGGCAAGCGTGTGATGATTTAGGTGTGCAGTTAGCACCATGCTAATCGGTTCGGCATTAAAGTGGATTCACACTTGATATGTTTCTCATTTGTTTTTTAGTCATTCCATACTAGTTTAAACTGGTTTATGCTTGTCTGGTACTGGTTTATGGTGGTCTGGTACTGGTTTACGCTGTTCTATTGCTGGTTTATCCTTTGATGGACTGGCGACCTGTCCAGGGTGTATCCTGCTGGTCTGGTGCTGGTTTATGCTGATCTAGTGGTGGTTCATGCTATTCTAGTACTGGTTTTTACTGGTCTGGTGCTGGATTATGTTTGTCTAGTGCTGTTTTTTGCTGGTCTGGTGCTGGTTTTTGCTGGTTTAGTGCTGGTTGTTGCTGGTCTGGTGCTAGTTTATGCTGATCTGGCCATGATCTTCAGGCTTATAGGCAGCACTGCATTAAAAACAGACATGATTCTGTAGTGGAAATCACTGCATGAGATCAGGAACATTCTGAAAACCACTGTCCGTGAACACAGTTCATCACTGCATCCACAAATGCCAGTTAAAACTCTAAAACGCAAAGAAGAAACCAAATATAAACAGGATCCAGAAATGCCGCCTCCTTCTCTGGGCCTGAGCTCATTTCAGATGGACTGAGGTGAAGAGGAAAAGGTGCAGGAATGGGAAAACATTTCATTCAACTACAACAGTGTCTCCTCAGTTCCCAAACGCTTACAGAGTGTTGCTAAAAGAAAAGGTGATGCAGCACAGTGGTAAACATGCTCCAGTCCCAACTTTTTTGGAACATGTTACTGGCGTTAAATTCAAAATGGACATCATTGCATTCTGTTTTCATTTACATTTTGCTCAGCATCCCAACTTTTTTGGAAATGGGTTGTATGTAATGCAAAAAAGAATGAAAGCTATAACGTTAGGGTTGCATTTTATTTGCTGATAAAAAAATCTGAAAGAGTCGTGGCTGATAAATCATACAGAACATTATCTCATCCTGTGTGCTTTAAAACTTCGATTTCTCACTTCTTCTCAACGGCTCTCGATGCACGAGGTGCATTCTTTGCTTTCGCACCAGACAGGATTCGGCCTTGCATTTAATCGAGCTCAGTTCACGCTGACAGAATGCAGGGCAGGTTGGCACAAACCTGAAGGGCCCGAATCAGCTGAACTCCACGGCCCGAGTGCCTGTGGAACATTTAGGTAATGTTATTGTAACAGCAACCGTGATCATGTGTGCGCAAACCCAATCCGTTCAAAGTGTCATATTTTCCACTGGACGTGAACAACACCCAGGGATGTTTCCGGATGTTTGTGAAAGGAGCGAGTCCTCTAAAACCCCCAGAGGGGCCGTCAGTGAGAAGAAATAAGTGGCCCAAACCATCACAAACCATGTAGTTGTACATATACGCTGCTTTAAAAGTTTGTTAAAAAAATGCACCCAGTTTTCCCTCCTCAGCCCAAAAGATCAGCCAAGTTTGCTTCTTTATATAAACAGACAGAACTTATTGATCCCGAGGGAAATTACGTTAGCTTTAGCACTGGAGCCACAAAGCTAACGCAGCTAACAAGTAATGGAAGCTCATACAGAAATCTGATATGTGGCAATGTACAAATTTAAAATATATGGTATAATAGCATATGTGAGCTTTCCTTATATCCAACTTATATTTTGTCATAGATGGACATATATGTGACATACATGTAAACTTATTTAATATTTTCAAATATCAGACTTATATTATAGACATATATCTACATATATAAACATATGTGTATACACATATATTGAAAATACATATTAAACATTATTTGTATATTCTTACATAGATTTTTGGCTTTTGTATCAGACATACGGTATGTGTATGATCCATATATTATGCATATACATCCAATATTTGATACAAAAATATACACTACATATATATATATATATACACACACACACACACACACACATATATATATATGTGTGTGTGTGTGTGTGTGTGTGTGTGTGTGTCTATGTGCATATATGTCCATATATCAGATTTCTGTATGGGAGCTTAAGTCTCTCAAATTGAGTACTTCTGTAGTGTACACTCCAAAAAGAAATGGGTCTTTTAGGGTTCTTGAGTAAAGACAGTGGTTCTGTAACCGTTTGCTTGCTAAAATGGTTCTTTGCATAGTGAAATGGTTCTTCAGACTGATAGAGAATGTGTTATGTATGATTCTTTATAACACCAAAAAGGGTTCTGCTTTTGTGACAATGTCAAGCTTGTATACAATAAAAGAACCTTTTTTGTTGCTACATAGAACCTTTGTCAAAAAGGTTCTATATAGAACCATATACAGCACATTCTCCATCAATCTGAAGAACCATTTTGCCATGCAAAGAGCCATTTAAGCATGCAAAGGGTTGTTTTGAGTGTTCACAGTTCTATATATAGAACCATCTTCCTCACTAAAGAACCCTTGAAGAACCATCGTCCGTTCCCATCGGGAAACTAAGCAAAATATAGTGGACTGTTAATACTGAAAAATGAAATGTGTATCGTTGCACACAGTTTGCACTTTTCAGTTACCTGCCACATGGTATGTCATAACTAGCTTTAGCATGCTAGCATAAGCTAACTGCTACTAACCTCGCACTATTGTGAGGCAAGGGTTAGCTGGCACAGTGTTCACTCATATTATAGGTATACTCTACATTAGGATAACCCAGTTAGCGGCAAACCAAAGCTAAACATCTTAGCCAAAATAGACACTATTGATGTCAGAAAATATTTCCTGGAGTGCATTCATGACTAAATTCATGATGTACACTTGTGCCAATCAGCCCCAACAGGGGGATGGTTGGCACAACATTAAAAAGCTAAAAACATGGTAAATCAGAGCTAGCTTTAGCATGCTAGCATAAGCTAACTACTACTTAGGCATGATTTCAATGTGGTGAGGTAGGGGAGAGCAGGGTTTGCACTCATATCCAAGGTATACCGTACATTAGCATAACACCGTTAACACCGTTAGGGGTTCTTGAGTAAAGACAGTGGTTCTGTGTAGAACCATGAACACTCAAAGAACCCTTTGCATGCTAAAATGGTTCTTTGCATAGTGAAATGGTGAGAATGTGTTATATATGATTCTTTATAACACCAAAAAGGGTTCTGCTTTTGTGACGATCTCAAGCTTGTATACAATAGAAGAACCTTTTTTGGTGCTACATAGAACCTTTGTCAAAAAGGTTCTATATAAACTTGATTATCCTAGTTCAACTTGAATATCCTAGCTAAAATGAACAGTTTCAATGTCAGAAAATATCTCTAGAATTAGTGCATTCATAACTGAATTCCTTTTGTACCAAATATCCTTATGCCAACCAGCCCCAAGGGGATACATTAAGTGGATGGTTGTCACCAACCAGTGGCAATCGAATGATGTTTATTTAGTCAATTAAATGGTAGCAATGTTTATTTTATCATTGGCTTATAGGTCATTCTATAGAAAAGTCAATTTTTGTGTCCCTAGCTTAAAGATATATTACACTTGAAAACATGTTGGGGTTACAATTTATTTATGTGTTAAAATAAACCAATAAGTTATTTTAACAGTTACACCTTCTTGACTGTCAATTCGGCAATATAGGTTTTTAAATCAATTATATAGAATTCCAAGCACCACAGAGGAGCTCATCCCCACAGTCATGTGTGAAGGCTGAGGCCATATTTTGAAGAAAAGAAACATGATTTTTCTGCTATTTTAACTAAAATAATCTATACATGACTATGAAATATGATTTTAATGACATAAAGAAAACAAATGCCAAATAAATATTATAAAGTTTATAATGAAAGTTGTCCCCAGGAGTCGTGTCACTGGTGTTACTGCGTAACAAAAAATCTCTTATTTTGTAATAAAAGTCACACTGATGACATCACTCGACTTCCTTTTACCTGTTTTCTGAGGATCTATGAGGAAAAGCTCATGGTGAGTCCACTGAGTCTTTCAGTTATCAGAGATTTTCTCATTTAGCTCATGATTTCATATGAAGCTTTTAGCTGAAGTCACTGGTGTGACCAACTTTATTCTGAGGTAACTGAAAAAATAGAACACAAATGGATTAAATTCCATATTTTAGTGGATATTCCATGATTGACATGTGGTTTGATGCTCTGTAGCAGCCGTTCTGTAAAATGTATTGTTCATTAAAATGTCTCTGGTGTTCCTTTATTATGTGGAACACCAATGAGGATCAGTAACACCAGTGACTCCTATGGAGAGACAGAAAAGTGGACGTTTCTATAGAATGACCCTTAACAGTGGTATATTATACACTGTATTGAATTATTTCTAATATACTGTCCTGAATATTTATAAACGTTTGAACACCCCTAAAATTACATGCTTTGTTGAAAATAACACAAGGGAACTTATGTTAACTTATGAAGTGAAAACAAATGAACATGTCCTCTACATATATATGGAACATGCTATATATGGAGCTGTTGACCAGTGTACCAGCATCCAAAACACAATGTATGCTGGTTTTGCTGGCTACTAGCCATGGAGGTCAATGCTTTTTTTTTCTAGCAGGGAAGCTTCCAGTACGTGTTAGCTACATTAGCCTTGCAGCTCCTGCACTAAAACCAAATAACTTCAGAAACATGTGATATTTGGTGTAAGAGGGGAGAAAACCGTTGTGACTCAGATTTTGACCGAGCCTGTTGATCTTGGCCTGTTAGCCCTTGAGAGGGTGTTGGAGGGGGGGCAGTTCAGCGGGGTCGCGGCCTGTAAACAGAGTCTGTGTGGGAGAGCGCGAGTGGCGGATGGGAATTCTCTCACAGCTTTGGGAAGAAAAATGCAAAAGAGAAATGCAAAGAAGCAGGTGATCCCTCCCTTGATTTACCGCCCCTAATTTGCATATTGAGGCTGGTAGATCAGGACCTGTGCTCTGTGTGGCCTTTCCTGGGTGTGTGTGCATAATTAGTCCATCCTGATCTCTCATTACAAACACACACTGCAAACACGGCGAGACCTAAACCGCCTGCAGAATAATTTGATTTAAATCTCTTTAAGCTTGAATCTGTTTCTCATTATAGCAACCAGCATTACCTATCTCTCTCTCTCTCTCTCGCTCTCTCTCTCTCTCTCTCGCTCTCTCTCTCTCTCTCTCGCTCTCTCGCTCTCTCTCTCTCTCGCTCTCTCGCTCTCTCTCTCTCTCGCTCTCTCTCTCTCGCTCTCTCTCTCTCGCTCTCTCGCTCTCTCTCTCTCTCGCTCTCTCTCTCTCTCTCTCTCTCTCTCTCGCTCTCTCTCTCTCTCGCTCTCTCTCGCTCTCTCTCTCTCTCTCTCTCTCTCTCTGTCTCTGTCTCTCTCTGTGTCTCTTTTTAAAACACGAGCACACAAACACACATTTCTGGTTAGGTGAGAATGTCTCTCAGCCTTGTTGACGAATATGATGAGGTGAAAATAAGCTGACATATTCTTTTAGCCCTCTGTGCTCTGAGGTCATTCTCTCTGGATTTGTTCAAATCTTCTTAAACTCTCTAAACCTTTAAAGGCTCTTCTTATAACATGATCCTCATATCTAAATGCTCCGTTATCTTCATCACTACTTTCCAAAACCGCTGCAGCAGCTTCAGCAGCTGTAAACTCTCTGCACGCCGTTTCACACGAGTCTCCGATGTGGACTGAATGAAGAATGAAGGGTTTCCGGCGTGATGGTCAGTCCTTAGTGATTTCCTGAGTGTCCGTTGGTCAGTTTCACACAGAATGTAGACGGACACACGAATCCACCAGTTCCACACGGTGAGAGGCAGATGATGTGTATCTCAGCCCCTCTTCATAGGCTCATAACTCCGGATGTGAGTCTCGTATGATCTCGTGATAAGATGGAATGGAAAGGGCGACTCTACAGATTCAGGAAGTGTTTGAACTGGATTTCTGAGCTGGATCATCACAAAGACACAGACACAGATGTAGAGACAGAGAATTTGACATGTGGGTGAGTTTGTGGACCTCAGAGCGTTAACAGAAATATTTAATTGATTTGTAAATATACACTTGTTCTGAAATTGATGCCCGTAAGTTGGTGCAGGAGCAATTTAAGGCTAAAAACATCTGAAACAGCTGGGTGTTAGTGGGTAACCTGCACATCTGTGAAAGCTCTATTAACACTGAACACATTTTGGAGCAACATATGCTGCCTTTTAGATGCCGTCTTTTTCAGGGACGTCCATGATTATTTCAACATGACACATCAAGAAACATTCTGCATGTGTTACAGCAGCACGGCTGTGCAATCAGAGAGTGTGGGTTCTAGACTGACAGTCCAGAACCACCTCCCACTGAAAATTCATGAAACGTAATATACGACAATGGGGAGCCTGGACTGTTGAGCAGCTGAAGTGTTGTATCAAGCAAAATTGGAAAAAATCTACTTTCATGACTAGAACGATTGATGTCCTCAGTTTCCAAATGATTACTGAATGCTGCTAAAATGAAAGGTTATGTAACACAGTGGTGAACACGCCCCTGTCCTGACTTTGTTGGAACACATACAGGTATCAAATTCAGAATAAATGTACATATACAAAAACAAACGTTCATTAGCAAACAAATATCTCTGTACTGTTTTCAGTTGAATACAGATCAAAAAGCATTTGTAAATCATTGCTGTCTGTTTTAGTTTTCCTACCGTCTCAACTCTTTTGGAATTACACATATCGCGTATGATTTCATGTTTAACAGTGTAGTTAGTTACATATAAATCACACTTACATTTGATATTCATTCTGTACGGACTGCACGTTTGGCTTTATTCTGTTTATATTGCATCGGGGGTCTGAAGGGTTAACTGGGGGTCCTGGAATCCTTGTATTTCATATGTTGGTCCGCTTTCAGAGATCTCTCTCTGTTTTACCCCAGATGCTCTGTGGTCATTAAGCTTCAGCTCACATTCCTCTCTGAAGTCCTCCATCTTTCGCTTGTTACCTCACTTACTGTAGCCGAGCACGTCTTCATTCATCTCCTCACAAAGCTCCACATCACTCCTAATAAGATTACACACATTCTCCTGAGCCCATCCATCTTTCAGCCTCTCCCTTTGAGCAACTCTCAAGCTGTCTTTTCTCTTTTTCTCGTCCTCTCTTTCCCCGTCCTGCTCTTTTTCTCCCTTTATTTGGGAGGCATGGCGCATTTGGAGCTCATTTGAGTTTTCCAAAAGAATCATAGCACAGATATGATGTTGAGACGGCAGGGCCAATGTTTTTTAAAGCAATGATTCAGGCAGAAATCACCCAGATGTAGTCGATCCAAGGCATGTTTGGCGTCTGGAGTTCGCTTCTTTAGTGTTAACACTGGAGCTATGAGGCTAATGTAGCTAACAAGTAATGGAGACTTATAACCAGAACTGGATCATCAGGTTATAGGCCCCACTGGGTGCAAATGTTTGGTGGTCCTTTAGCTGGCTACATTTCTCAGGTGGTCAGGGAAGTTTTATAGTATTCCAAAAGGTTACATGATGGCAGTGCCGCACCACGATGGCAGTTACTAATTGCGGTGTTAGTCCCACAGATTTTCAAGAGGATTCAGATCTGAGGATTTTGCGAGTCGATCCAGATGTGTGAACGCTCCTGAATGTTCATCAGGCCGATCAGTTCCATTTGCAGCCCTGTCATCTTGTAATGCAGTGAAAGGAATGTTATGTTCTTCACTAAGATGATGAGCAAAAGGCAAAACCTGGTTGTCCAGCAGCTCAATGTGGTTCAATTTTACTGTCACCTCAACCAAACGACCCATTTCTGAGTAAAACCCCCCCAGAACATCTCAGAGCTCATCCAGCTTGAACCACACCTGCATGCAGTCATCACTGAGGCTTCCTGAGGTCAATGATGAACAAGACGCCGAGCGTCATTTACACACAGGCAGAAACCAGATTCATCTGACCAGATAACACGTTTCCAGTCATGAACAGTCCAGTTTTTTTGGCTCTTTGCCCACTGTAACTGGGCATATTTGTGTGTAAAGGCCTCTTGTGTGCCATTCTGCTCCATATGTTCATGGTATGAGGTTCTCTGCGGAGCGTTCTTTCAAAAATTGGTTGTGAAGAGATTTTTATTCACAAGCCATGAGACATGCCGATGGTACCTCTGCGTCAGTTTTATCTCTCGCCCACAATTCTGATAAGAATCTCCCGTAGACTGGTATTTTAGCCACTGCTGGTCAACCTGTATGACTGTATGCTTTGATACACCTTCAAATTCAGAAACTTCCTGCCCAAATCCAATCACTCTTCCAATCCAATCACTTTTACCAATCATTAACATCTGCTTTGAGACCCATTTTCCACACAACAAACAATACATTCACTGCACTGTACCACCTTTTTTCAATCTATGAATCCCGTCACACATCCCGCAGGTATTTATAGCCCAATCATCCTCGTGCAGCACCACCTGCAGAAGCCTGATGTTACTACCGTCTTAAACATGCGAGGTGACTCATTCTTTTGTCCGGGGAGCTTATAAGGCGTGTAATTCTATTTTTAATTTTTACCCGATTTTCTCCCCAATTTAGTCGTCTCCAATTCCACCCGCTAGTTAGGACTCCCCCAATCACACGATGCTATCAACGCTAGGAGGGTGAAGGCTAACACAGGCTTCCTCCGAGAACTGTGAAGCACCACCGCTTCTTTTCGAGCTGCCGCTCACGCAACGTCACTGGACAGCCGAACGCGCTCGGAGGAAAGCGCCAACCGCCAGATCTGTTACGTCAGCTAACAGACGCCTGCGCTGACTAGCATCGCACTGAGTGATGGGGGGAGAAGGGGGGCCATCCTACCCACCCAGAGAGAGCGAGGCCAATTGTGCTCTCTCGGACTCCCGGCTACGGACGGCTGTAGCATCACCAGGGATCGAACTCGCGATCTCCTGATGACGGCCAACACTTAAACGGTTGCGCCACTCGGGAGCCCATAATGCGTGTTTAAGTGGTATCAACATCATCATTCTTCAAAATGTGCATATATATATATATATATATATATATCTTAGAAGCAAAGTCATCAGGAGAAGATATAGAAGACATCGCTCAGATTATTTTCTGGCACTATCATGATTGACCCAAATGGTATATTAAAACAAGACAAACAAGCTATGCACTCACCCGGCCCCTGGGTGGCTCAGGGGGTCCTTGTATAGCTCATAGCTAGAAACAGCCTGCATCCACACCTGGGAGATGTTGATGAGAAGCAAAGATCTCCGTGTCTATGGCAACAGAGTTGATCTCAGGTAGAGAGAGGGAATGTTTACACAGTCAAAGGCCAGATGTAATTCCTCCAAAGCAGGCCGAAGCTGGACACGCCACGCCTTAAATAGTTCAATATTTTGATGTTTGGGGGGGGGAGGAGGTGAGAAGATTTAAAAGAAGCTCCTCAGGGCCAAGAGCAACACGAGTACAACTCAGATAACATGAATCAGAAGGTCAAGAGCATTAAAGTGCTTTAATTCAGCTCGCCGAGGTCTGGAGTCCAGGCTTTGAGATTGAAACAGCGCTTTACTTCATACTAAACAGTCTTCTGCTTTTAATGTATGGCAGGCAAAGAATGTTAAGCTTTGATTTGAAGAGTATTCAGTCTTATTTCATATCGTGGAAAACTAAAATCTGAGTTTGATGTTGTACAGCGATGTGAAGAAGCATTCGCCGACCGATTTCTTCTATGTGTCACACTAATTGGTTTCAGATCTTCAAATAATATTTAATGTGAGACGAAGTCAACCTGAGTAAAATACAGTTTTTAAAAGATCATTGCATGTATTGAAAGTAAAAAATGATGGCCCTGTGTGAAAAGCGTTTGACCCCTTAATAACTCAACCAAATACCAAATGTAGTTGATAAGTATAATCAATTAACCTAGACACACCCAGGCTTTAATAGCGCCAGTTCTGTTGAATCTAAACCTCTCTTAAATAGAACTTTTCCACGATGTGAGGTAGGCTAAAAGGTCTAAACAAGCAGCACATTATGCCATGATCAAAAGAAATTTCGGAAAACCATATCTGAGGCTCTGGGACTTCAGTAAACCACTGTGAGAGCCATTATCTCCAAACTTGGAACAGTGGTGAATTTTCACAGAAGTGGCTGGCCTACTAAAATTACTCCAAGAGCACAGCGAGGACACATTCAGGAAGTCACAAAAGTACCCAGATGAACACAGATAAGGTCAACATTCAGGATTCCACCATTATGCTGCGTTCACATGTTTGCGTTGAAACAAATCATTACACACCTCATAACAGTATGCAGCTGATGGTGGCATGAAGCTGTATCATGGCAATTTAAGTATTGCTAGAACATTCCACTTACCGCTGCAGTCTACACACCATTGCCGCTTGCAGTGGGCAGAATTTTCCATTGCTACTCTGTTAAAAACAACAGAATATCTGGTTTGCCATCATCCTTCTACTGCAATCATGTGTACACAGCATTAGAAAGAGACCCTGCACGGTATCCATGGCAAGGAAGATAAAGGGTTGAACTTTTTGTTGGAAGACAGGGGTCCCATTACATGTGTTGTAAAGCCAACATGGCATTCCACAGTAAGTACATTGTATCAACAGTGAAACATGGTGGTGGTAGTGTGATGAGGCTGAGCGACAGAACCATGAATCCCATAGAAGACATGTCCGCTCAGCTGTTGCAGGACCTTAAATGGGCTTGAATGCCTTCCAAGTGTGACTGACAAATGCAATTCTGAAAAGAAGAGTGGGTCAAACGTCCTTCCTTCCGACGTGAAAAACTGTAAACACTGTTAAGTTTACCATAGCCTAAATATTAGCCACTTAGCCTAACATGGACAGCATGCTAATAAAGCCCAGCTGGGGAGCAGCCCAATTTGGTCAGGTGCATCAGACGATGTCACGGTCTCATGTGAAAAGCTGTTAATGACAATTAATATTTTCAAAACTCCAGGATTAAATGGGTTCCACATAGACAAATTCAGAGAAACTGAAGTTGCCTCTTACTCTAATTTTCCATTCCACCTTAAACAGTGCAGCATTTACATTCAGCTGCATGTACAGGTGCCAGAATGTAACTGCTGCTCTGTTTAAGGTGGAACAGTACATTCAGACAATTTCAGTATCAAAATATGACTTTGATTTTGATACTGAAATGTCTCTGTTTTTGTTAGAAAGCAATACTAACATGTGCTTATCTATCTCTCTGTATATGTACAGCAGTGTGATTTTTTTTTTCAGTGTTTGTTTATGATTAGAGTTAAGTGTGGTGTGTGTATATATATGTGTGTAGGCCAAGTCACAGTGTATTTATGTAGTGCTTTTAACGACAGGCGTTGTCACAAAGCAGCTTTACAGAAAAACCCAGGTCCAAGCCTCAGTGAGCAGCTAAGGGTGACAGCGGCAAGAAAAACTCCCTCAGACTGAGAAGAAGAAACCTTGAGAGGAACCAAGACTCAAAAGAGGAAGCCGTCCTCCTCTGATCCACAACGTGTACCAAAACAATAACACAGCAAGAGCAGTATGAAGAAATAAAGGCCTACAGTTAAATATATATTCACATTAATACTGTTTATATAAAAACTAAACCTCCAAAATGATTTTTTTCCAGGAAAAGCCACAAACATTTCCTACTTTTTAATGTAACTTAATGCAAAGACATTTTATTTTGTAGAATACATTATTCAGTACCTACTATGAATTATTCAGTATCTATTATGAATTATTCAATACCTACTATTAATTATTCAGTATCTATTATGAATTACTCAGTACCTACTATTAATTATTCAGCACCTACTATGAATTATTCAGTATCTACTATGAATTATTCAGTATCTACTGTGAATTATTTAGTATCTACTATAAATAATTCAGTACCTACTATGAAATATTCAGTATCTACTATGAATTATTTAATACCTACTATAAATGATTCAGTAACTACTATGAAATATTCAGTATCTAGTGTGAATTATTTTAGTACCTGCTATGTATTATTTAGTAACTACTATGAAATAAGAAGTTACTTCTATGAATTACTCAGTAATTACTATGATTATCTTTGACCAATAAATAAGTACAATGAATTATTCAGTATCTACAATGAATTTTTAAGTTATAGCTATGAATTGTTCAGGTCCTTCTACAAATTATTCAGTTATCATTATAAATTATTCAGTAATTATTATGAAATATTCAGTAATCGTTATTAATTATTCAGTAACTGCTATGAATTATTTAGTTTCTACTGTAAATTATTCAGCTACTGCTCTGAAATAAGAAGTTACATCTAAAAAATATTGAGTATCTAACATGAATTTTTGAGCATCTTCAAAAAATGATTCAGTTGCTTCTATGAATTATTGGGTCACAGCTATAAATTATTCATGAAACAACAGAATATTCAGTAACTCCAATAAATTATTCAGGTGCTTCTATGAATAATTTAGTGAGTAGTTTGAAATATTCGGTATTTACCATGAAATATTACGTTAGTACTGTGAATTATTCAGTATATATTATAAACATTTTAGTAAGTGCTATTCAGCAACTACTGCAAATGATTCAGCATGTTCTATGAATTATTACATAGCTACTATGAATTATTCAGTTGTAACTACAAATTATTCAGTATCTACTCTGAATTATTAAGTATCTGCCATGAAATATTAAGTTAATACTATGAATCAAGAAGTTACTACTATGAATTATTTAATATTTACTACAAATTATTTGGTATCTTCCTCTGTGGTTCTGAACCCACATACAGGCCCGTGGAGTTTAAGGGGTTAACACAGTGCTGTATTATAAACAGGTATAAATGTTTCACTAACGCTTTAACGTTACACGGTCGCACCAACAGAGCTTCTTTGAGCTAACTGGAAATGAGTAAAGAGAGAGAGAGAGAGAGGCCGAGAGACCCTGTCGTAAGGCAGGCCGCGCTGCCTCTGCTCATGCAGGGATTCCTTCTCTGCCTTAAATATGCCGGTTATTTTTAACCCGGCGCGTAAGAGGCCCCGGCGCCGCCCACCAGAGTTCCCCTTCAGCCAGCAGGGGAAATGGACAGGAGCCACACTTCCTGGTCACATGACGTGGCTGCCCAGTCATAGCATGAGGAAGGGGGGTGAGGGGGGGACACGGGCTCGCTGCCCAGGCCTCTGTGCTTCACTCCGGCCTGCGCGTGCAGATTTAACCCCCTCGCCAGAGAGCGTGGCGCAGTGGCGGGACGTCCTGCAGCAGGGACGAGAGAGAGGAAGCCTGGGTGGGTGGGGTTGAGGGGTGGGTAGGCGCTAGGACGAGGTGACGTCACGGGACCCGCCAGGATTAGAAACCTCTAAAAAGCCGGGGAGAGTGTAAGCAGTGCCACTCTGCTATACACACACTCTCACTGGGGCCTCGAGCAACTGGGGCAGTGTGTGAACACAGACGGACGTAATGGGGGAAAACCGCCGGGTGAGCTCACCGCGGCTGACGCCGGCGTGCGAGAAAAAAACAGCCCCAATATCACTCAGAGCAAAGTTCTCTACGGTTTAATGCATCGTTAAAAAAGTGAGCTAATTAGTGTTGGGGAACGCTCAGTGAACCAAAATGAACATTAGTCTGCAAAACACAGGTGAAGTTTCCACTGTACACTTTTCAAAGTCCAGTTTTTGTCTCCCAGTGTGATGTAGAGTTTGTGTAAACAGTGCAGGTCCACTTTTACTCTTACAGAGTAATGAACGTCCATGAAACTCTACACCACAGAAAAACGGATCAGTAGGACACACGCGTCCATGGTTACTCTACATCCATTTTTAAGGCTATGCTACATTTATTTCCATCGCTATGCTATACATCCATTTTCATCATTATGCTACACTCATTTCCATGTCTACACTACACTCATTTCCATGTCTACACTACACTCATTTCCATTGCTACGCTACACTCATTGTGTGCAGAGTGGCGAGTGGGCAGAATTCATATTTTGATCGAATTATCTATAACATTCCCTCAAAGCATGTGGAGGTGTTCAGTATCTCTAATAGACTTGATAATTTGGTTTCTGATACTATATGAGTCACTGTTATCTGGAAACATGGACTAAAATATGTAAAAAATATTTTAGTCATCTTGAAGCCTGAATTCTGTGTAATTTATGTCCTTTTACAGATAACAATGGGAAACTGTAGACGTTCACCAAGCTCTTCCTTTAAGAGCGTGTGGTGAAGTGAAGGAGCCGTCTGTGCTCTGTTTATGGCCTTCGTGGCTCCGCACGAGGAGCGCAGCAGGAAGCCCCTTTGTTTTCACTCAGATAAGATGACAGTGGACTTTCTTATGTCCTTCTCCAGCTTTCTGCCACCTTATATAACCAGAGGGGCCACTTATATAAAACACTCCTTTCTATTTATGAATTTTCACAACCCCACTTCCTAAAAGTTGGGACACTGTGTGAAATGTAAAAAAGTTTAAATAAAAACAGAATGCAATGATTTGTAAATCTCATAGACCCATATTTTATTCACAATAGAACATAGAACACATATCAGATGTTGAAAGTGAGACATTTTACCATTTCATGAAAAACAGTAACTCGTTTAGATCTTGATGGCAGCAACACATCTCAGAAAAGTTGGGACAGAGGCAACAAAAGGCTGGACAAGTAAATGGTGCTAATAAAAAACAGCTGGAGGAGCAGTTTGCAGCTAACTCACATGACTGAGTATAAAAAGAGCATTTTAGAGAGGCGGAGTCTCTCAGAAGAAAAGATGAGCAGAGGTTCACCAACCTGTGAAAAACTACGTCTAAAATTTGTGAAACAATTTCAGAAAAATGATCCTCAACGTAAAATTGTGAAGACTTTGGAAATCCCACCATATACAGTACATAATATCATCAAAAGATTCTGAGGATCTGGTACACAAGGGGCAAGGCCGGCGGTCAGTATTGGATGCTCATGATCTTCAGGTCCTCAGACAGCACTGCATTAAAAACAGGCATGATTCTGTAGTGGAAATCACTGCATGGGCTCAGAAACACTTCCAGAAATCATCGTCTGTGAACACAGTTTGCCGTGCAATCTATGCAAGTTAAAGTATCATGCAAAGAAGAAGCCGTATGTCAACACGATCCAGAAACACTGCCGTCTTCTCTGGGCCAGAGCTCATTTAACTCTTTTTGGAAACCACGGACACCATGTCCTGTGGACACAAGAGGAGAGGGACCGTCCAGCTTGTTATCAGCGTACAGTTCAAAAGCCTACATCTCTGATGGTCTGGGGGTGCATTAGTGCCTATGGTGTGGGCAGCTTACACACCTGGAAAGGCTCTATCAATACTGAACAGTATACAGAGGTTTTAGAACAACATGTGCTCCCATCCAGACAGCGTCTCTTTCAGGGTAGGCCTTCATATTTCAGCAAGACGACGCTAAACCACACACTGCATCCATCACAACAGCATGGCTTTGCAGAAGAAGAGTCCAGGTGCTGAACTGACCTGCCTGCAGTCCAGACCTATCACCAATAGAAAACATTTGGCCCATCATGAAATGAAAAATTCGGAAAAGAAGACCCAGAACTGTTGAGCAGCTAGAATCCTAAATCAGACAATAAGGGGACAACATTCCTCTCCCAAAACTGGAACTGTCCCAACTTTTCTGAGATGTGTTGCTGCCATCAAGTTCTAAATGAGTTAATGTTTTTCATGAAATGGTAAAATGTCTCACTTTCAACATCTGATATGTGTTCTATGTTCTATAATAATAAATAAAATATGGGTCTGTGAGATTTGCAAATTTCTTTTTTTTTACATTTTTTTACATTTCACACAGCGTCCCAACTTTATTGCAATTGGAGTTTTATTATCAGACAATGAATGCTTATATTTTTGGCATAAAAACTTATGTCTGTTCTTCAGTGGTCAGGACCCCCATGGACCCTCACAGAGCAGGTACTATTTGGATGGTGGGTCATTCTCAGCACTGCAGTAACACTGATGTGGTGGTGGTGTGTTAGTGTGTGTTGTGCTGGTGCGAGTGGATCAGACGCAGCAGTGCTGCTGGAGTTTTTAAACATTGTGTCCACTCACTGTCCACTCTATTAGACACTCCTATCTTATCAGTCCACCTTGTAGATGTAAAGTCAGAGACGATAGCTCATCTGCTGCTGCACAGTTTGTGTTGGTCATCCTCTAGTCCTTCATCAGTGGTCACAGGACGCTGCCCACAGGACGCTGTTGGCTGGATGTTTTTGGTTGGTGGACTATTCTCAGTCCAGCAGTGACACTGAGGTGTTTAAAAACTCCAGCAGCACTGCTGTGTCTGATCCACTCAGACCAGCGCAACACACACTAACACACCACCACCATGTCAGTGTTACTGCAGTGCTGAGAATGATCCACCACCCAAATAGTACCTGCTCTGTGAGGGTCCATGGGGGTCCTGACCACTGAAGAACAGGGTAACAAAGTATCTCTACAAGGTGGACCAACAAGGTAGGAATATGTCTAATGTCTAATAGAGTGGACAGTGAGTGGTGAACAGCATGATGTTTCTGGTGACTTTGTCCAGTAATACTGAATTCATTTGTTGTTTTACAACAGTCTTTTTATGATCCATGTGGTTCTTTAGTGTTCTAGACATTCTAATGATACCCATAAAACTCAGAAAAGAGTATCTGAAGTGCCGTATCATATAACATATCATTATCAGTAACATATCATCACTTCGCCCAGCCCTGCTGCTCAGTATGAATTTCTGAACCCTGGTCAAGCTTTCTCCGATCAGACTGGTGATGATGTCAGTCATGAGGAGATGTTTGTGTTTTCTCTTGGCGTCCAGCGAAAAGCTCTGCATAAGAACATACGAGGACTGCTGTTGAGGGGAAGTCGAACAGACACTGCTGTGTCGTAAGAAGCTAAAAACTGACCATTTTTATGTCCTTAGCAAACATTTCACTTGCTCACAGCAACACGTCACGAGAAGACTGGTCAGCGTTGGCCGTTTGTCCGGCCCGGGACCGTGTGGGGCGGGGGAGTAGGCCGCATATCTGTGGTTTTGGGTGAGAGAAGGCACCATTTCCTCTCTACCTTACTGGAAACCTCACAGCTGCTGGACTTAAATTACAGCAGACAGGTTTCAGTGGAGACTCTGTTTGCACTTATTAGCCCAGAAAAAAGAATCTGCTTCAATCTGCAGGTCTGTTTTCCAATCGCTTTCAGGTCTAAAGTGAGAAAAAATGTATTTATGCACTTCGGGCCTTTTTCAGCAAAATCGTGTGCAGTCAAAAGTGATCGCAATGTACAACTAGTTTTCAGAAAGGTTGGGATGCTGTGCATAATGTAAATAAAAACAGAATGCAAATACTATTTTTAATTGAAAATAGCGCAAAGACAACAAAACAAATGTTGAAACTAAGAAGTTTTAATGTGTTTTTTTTTAAATATAGGCTCATTTTGAATTTGATGTCAGCAAAACGTTCCAAAAAAATAGGGACAGGAGCATGTTTACCACTGAGCTGCATCACCGCTTCTTTTAACAGTTCAGATCATACCTTCAACATGGCGGTGGTAGTATGAGGGAAGACTGATTGAGGGAGGGGGGGAGAATTCTGAGAACTTAGGCTGGAGTTCTGGGCAGCTTCTGCCTGTAGCTAGAAGGCTGGACCCCCTCATAGTTGTAGTAGGCCTGATGTAGGACTGAGGAACAGGGAGGAGATGTGGTGGTGGTGGGGATCCGAACCCTTCATCACGGGAACAGAAGGTGAGGATGTGAATTTATAGGGTGTCAGATTGGAAGAAGAAGGGGTTTCGGTGACGTTCCTCCTCCAAACTTCAGTTAGAACATAACTACATTAGCACTTGGGAACTGAGGAGATCAGCTGCTGTAGTTTTGAAAGTGAAATGTTTTCCTGTTGTTGATTGATACGGGATGTAGATTAAACTTTAAAACTTCTTTTTTTAACCAGATTCCACCACTTAAAGTGCCTTAAAAGTTCTTTGTGTGATGCCATAGAAGTCCTTTTTGTAAATGAGACTTGTGAGTGTAAAGAACCTTTAAAAGTTTAAAGAAGGTCTACAAAAGGCCAGTTTCCCCGACAAAACTTAAGCCTATTCTTGGACATTGCAGGGCTAGTGGTGAATCACTATTGGACATTATTTTTAGTCTAGGATCGGCCTAAATCTCAGTCTGGGAAACTGGCCTGTAATGTAAAGGTTCTTTTCCAATTTAAGGGTTCTTCCTATAACCTTTACTTTTTGTGGAGTTTCTGTAAACTTTCATCGGAGGATTCTCTAGGGAACCAAAAGTTATTCTATGATAAAGAACACTTTTTGGCACCTACATGGTTTATATAGAATCTTTTTGAAAAGGGTTCTACATAGCACTAAAAAGGGTTCTTCTTTTGCTAAGTCAAGGCTTGTAACAATAGAAGATCCCTTTTGTGTGCTGTATAGAACCCTTTTCAAAAAGGTTCTACATAAAAAATGTAAAAAGCATTTTTAAAAACCCTTTCATAATGCAAAGAACCATTTTATCATGCAAAGGGTTCATGGCTCTTCATAGAACCATTTTTTTTTACTAAAGAACCCTTAAAGAACCATCTTTTTTAAGTGTGTAGAGACTGTAACTGGAGACAAACACACTGTCAACACCAGGGCTGAACGACTGGGGTAAAAGATCTAACTGCAGTTTTTTGACCAATATTGCGATTTGCCCTGTTTGTTTATTTGCATCTCCTAGTAACAGGAAAATGCGAGAGTTCACGAGAGTTAGCGCGAGTTCTTCGGTTTAGTTGAGTAGTGTTTGATCCTCAATCTTTTTGTCGCCCAAAAAAGTCGGCAAAAACCACTCGGATAGTCTGAAACACCCAGTCTTTTTAGAATCTGTTCAGACTTTAAAAGTCGTGTAGTGAGGCTTAAAAAACAAAGTCAAAATGAGGGACATTTTACTGTAAATTGCAGATTTTAAACTTTTTTTGTTTTACTCATGTAGAAAAAAGAATATCTGGATGTATATTTTTATGTATATGAAATACATGCTAAATACCAAATACAATGCAGTCCATTTATATATTTCAGAATATATCGCCATATGAAGCAAATACATCTATTTTAAAATGTATGGGGAAATATTACACATAGACAAAAATAACTGTGTGTAAATGTGAAAACAGCCAGAATCCTGTCTGATGCTCTTCACTGTCTGATACCTTTAGAGATGAGTTTGTGTTCCAGTATCTTCATTTTAAATCTGATCAAATGATCCTTTATCAGGACAGAAGCGAGTGTTGTGGGTATTGATACTCTGTGAAAATGCAGTTATGATCTGATATCTTGTTTATGTGAAATACATTGTGTGTGAGAGTCTGACTGCAGACGTACATGGTTAATGTAAAGTACAGTGCAGATCACAGAAGAACGTTTAGTTCCATCTGGAACCTTCATTACACACAACTGAGCACAGATAATAACTAATACTAATAAACGCATTTTAAAAAGATATTTAACAAATACATTTGGAATATCTAATGTGTTCCATATGGGTAGCTGTGCTGATGCCAGTTTTTATACATATCAGTTGATGTAAGGGGGGAAAACCATGTAAATCAGACGGTTTGCCAAACTACCGCTTTAATGAAGGCCTGAGTGAGGGTGTTGAGTCTGAGACAGTATGATGAAACAGCCTGAGAACCGCTGCAACTTTCGGAGGAGCGCTGAGGAGCAGGGCTGGATGGAAACGAACGAGGGACGTGAGCTCTTAACGTAAACCTCTCCCTCGTTCTCTCACTCTCACACACACACTCGTGTGCGGTGGGATTCCCCCAAACGCTACGTTGGCAGGGTCTGGCCCCAGGCCGCCTCACCGCGTCTGCATAACGTCTACGGTCAGGACTTAAAATGAAATAATGCCGGAGAATGGAGGTTTACTTTGGAGCGCCCTGCGTTAGCTACACATCCTCATTGTGCACTGTGACACATTTTCCACTTTTGAGGATGACTAAGTGACCTCTGTCATATTTCTACAAAAAACTAACACTCTCTCTCTTCATTTCTCCTTTTTTCTCTCCTCACACTGTCTTATTTCATGACTTTGTGTTTCCACTCCGTTTCACCTTTACTGCTTTTACCATCTTACCCTCCTTTTTTCATCACTGAAGTTTATTTTTTTGTGCGAAGGCCTTGAAATTTACTCACACACATACATCACTTCCACCTAAACGTATTACAGCAACGCTATTGCTGCCAAAAGTACGGACACTGAAGAGGTTGATGTATTTTATTCATGTGGAAAATATAAACACATTCAAATTTTGTAAACAGTTTTTTCAATGGTGAACATTCGGCCTCGTTCACCAGCTGTTCTTAAGAATAAATTTCTTATGCAGTTTTGATGAAGATTCTGAGTCACCAGTGTCTCTTATGTGGGATTAGTTCTTAGGTAAGAACAGAATCTACACACACTGAAGAGCACACAGGTGAGAACAGTTCTGCGCTTTAAGAACACGTCATGAATCTGACGGAGACTTTTTCTTAGGACCTTTATCAAGAACACATTTAAGAACAGACTCAGGAAGAACTGGAGGACGAGGTCCAGTGATTATTCCAGCTGGGCCAAAAATGTTACATTTTGGTTAAAAAAGAGCCATGATGATGCTAATTTCTGCTAGCAGCCCTATGGGGTTTCTCATAATATGTTAGCACTAACACTGCATTCACACCAGCAGCGATGCGGCGCGACAAGGTGGCTGGAGGCGATTCATTTTCAATGAGCGCTGCGATTTCCGGCGTCAGGAGGCAGGATGAATGCTGCAGAGTGGGTGATAATCAGTGACGCAACAAAGTTTAGAGAAGACTGCAAGACGCCAGAGGGCGCCTGCGAGTGAGTCCTAAATGGCTAAAATGAAAAGTTTAAATAGTTTTTAATCACTTACACAGAAATTTCCCTTAATTTAGAAAGTAGAAGGATGTATTTCGTTAAAAAAAAGTGTTACTGCTACTGAGAGCTGATTGGTTAGCATTACTGCTACTGAGTGCTGATTGGTTAGCATTACTGCTACTGAGTGCTGATTGATTAGCATTACTGCTACTGAATGCTGATTGGTTAGCATTACTGCTACTGAGAGCTGATTGGTTAGCATTACTGCTACTGAGCGCTGATTGGTTGGTGAGCGGAGCAGCTCATTGGCTGTTCACGCTCACTGACGTCATGAACGTACATGAGGCTCTGTTTTAAACTCCTATAACTCGAGTTTAAAAGCACTTAAAAGTATAACAACAATGTTAAAATGTTTCTGTTGTTCTGTGTTCAGGAGTTTTCATTTTAGCGGGAACGCATCTGATTTATTATATGTATAATATACATACATTTTACCTGGAATATACATATATTTTACCTGGAAGTATCAGTGTTACAGCAAATGGTGCTGGCGTAAAGCTGCTATTCTCCTTTCCTAACAGCTAACTGAAACCTGTTTACACTATGGCTCATGTTCACAGTCAGTGACATATCTAGAACTTCCACTGGCCTAGAGTGATGCTTTTTTCAAAATTGGTCCGACCCATTATAAAACAAATGTGTGTGGTTGATTCTTCTGTCACTTTAGTAGTTAATTGTATGTGTGAGGCCTTCAGTCCAGCTCCTGAAGGCCCAACCAATGGGAGAGCTCGCTTGGCTCTATATACTTTAATACCACAGAGAAAACAATCCTGATTGGTCATGTTTCTGTTTCATTTCAAGAGTTTAACCCTTTTGTTTGTAACCAACTAAACACTGACAGAAGAGAATTACTGCAATACTTCTAAAACAAGCCAGATGATTCCAATAAATAAAAATGAGCTAAAAATTACAGACGTGTATTTTTTAGTTCCTGGAAATCATCACCCCTTCTCTGAAGGCCCTGAGGGTCCACACTTGTTGGGAAAAGAGGCCTAAAGTCCTAAAGTCTTAAAGGAAGGCCTGCACCAGGTCTTTATGGGCCCTCAGCCTCAACTTTCCCAAGTTCCTGCAGAGACAAATGAAGACTTTGAGGGTTTTTGCCCCTTTAGCGCTTGATTGAGCATAAGTTCCTGACCTTTTTGGAGTAATTACAGCAATCACTGACAATCTGAAACACTCCGCCGTCTTGGCACGGGCCGCAGAGACGATAGGCCGTCTCTCTAGCCTCGTGCGGTCGTGATTAGCGATTAGCAATTTGCAGCCTCTGTCTGAAATCACAAAGCCATTCTGTAACATTTGATTGAAAACAACTGCAGGATGTAGACGGTGCATTACACATGAACCTGTGCCGGAGTCCCACGACCCGTCATTACGAGCGACCCCGAGTTCGGGCCGCTGCCCTCCTGCCTCACTCTGCTGTAGCGCGGCGCGGGGAAGGCCTTTCGCTAAACAGCCGTGCGCAGATAGAGTTTGGCAAGCTAATTCTCTGGAATTCGGGCTGTAATTACTGTCAGGCTCTGGGAGCTGGCGTTCCCGCGAAGGTGTGGGCTTCACTTTCTGCCCCCAGGGACGAGCACAGAAATGTGTGACCTTTTCCAGAGTTATTCATTCTGAGGCTCCGGCTTCGCGGAGCTGGAACGCTGCCTCAGGACTGCAGAGAGGCTGGAGAGAAAGAGAGGGAGCGGGTGAGTGAGTGAGCAAGGGAGTAAATGAGTGACCGAGAGAGTGAGTGAGTGAGAGAGTGGGTGATGGAATGTGTGAGTGAATAAATGAATGAGTGACTGAATGATTGAACAAATGAGTGAGGGAGCGAGAATGTGAGGGAATGAGACTGTGAGAGAGAGAGTGAGTAACTGAGTGAACGGGACGGTAATAGATGTGTAAATCCATGAAGGAGTGAGTGAGTGAGTGAGGGAGTGAGTGAATGAATGAATGATTAAGTGAGTGAGTGAGTGAGTGAATGAGAAAGTGAATGACTGACTGAATGAATGAGTGAAGGAATGATTGAATGAGTGAGTGACTGACTGACTCAGTGAGTGAGTGAGTGACAGCAAGTGAATGAGAGTGTGACTGAATGGGTGACTGACTAAGTAAATGACTAAATGACTGAGTGATTGAATGAGTAACTGACCCAATGATTGAATGACTGAATGAGTGAGTTAATGAGTGACTGAATGACTGACTAAGCGAATGACTGACTGACCGAATGACTGATTGATTGAGTGAATGACTGTCTGAATGAATGAGAGAGTGACTGAATGGGTGACTGACTGAATAACTGACTGACTGACTGAATGAGGAAGTGACTGAATGACTGACAGATTAAATGAGAGAGTGAGTGAGTGAGTGAGTAAGTGAGTGAGTGACTGACTGAATGAGTGAATGAGAAAGTGACTGGGTGACTGAATAACTGACTGAATGACTGAGTGACTCAATGAGTGAGCGACTGACTGGATGAGTGAGTGACTTAGTGAGTGAGTGAGTAAATTACAATGACTGAGTGACTGAATGAGTAAATGAATGAATGAGTAAATAAGTGAATGACTGAGTGACTGAATGAGTAAATGAATGAATGAGTGAGTAAATAAGTGAATGACTGAATGACTGAGTGAATAAATGAATGAATGAGTGAATGAATAAGTGAGTGAATAAGAAATGAATGCAGAGTGATTTGTGGATTTGTAGACAGATAACTAACCGGGCCTTGGGGCCCAATGCCCAGGGGCCTCTAAGTGTGAGGGTCTATGACTGCAGGGGTCTTGGGGTCTTAGACAGACCTCAAGGCTCTAGGTGGGCCAAACACTCAGAACAGTCCACTGCAGATGTAACTGTAGTATGGAGGAGGGTATCAGGACCACGATCCATCTCTCTCTGTCACTGTCAGATCAGGGCTTTTAGAGTTCTAAAAGAACATCAGCACAAAGAAGGTTCTTAAATGGTAGAGCGAGCATCACTCTGAACACTCTCTCTACCAGTTATGGTGATCATAACACTCAGATGCCGCTGGGCTTTTGTCTTTGTCTTTTCATGGCTGAACAGAAATTTCTCCCAAACCCGTTCGATGAAGAGAGAAGAGGCTTGAAAATGTCACCGTTGTTTGTTTTGCGCCGCTGCAGTTCAGCGCTTCAGATTTATTGTAGAACTCTGGATGGAAAGAGAACGCTTAGCAGGACGGGGAGAGGAAACATGGTGAGGGGGCTGCTGAAAGGGTCATTTTTTTAAAAAAGTGAAATATCAACAGCCTGGTACTCGGACAAAGGGGTGGGGGGTGGAGGAAGGGAGAGAGATCAGTTTTTCATTTCCTTTTTTTATTCCCCTCTGAGCTGTTTTAAAATCCAGGCCGATCAGGCGTGAGGAACACCTGGACTTTATGGCGCAGAGTGACCAGAGGTGTAAAACATAAATTTCATGAAGATTTGCCAGCAATAAAAACTGCATTTCATTCTTCATCTCGGTGTGAAAAATACTAACCCACTCCTGCTGAAGGCCTCGCTGGACTCCACCACACTGAAGCTTCAGACGCTGTGTACACTGATCAGACGTATCATCATGTCCACCTCCTCGTTTCTACAACCACTGTCCACTTTATCAGCTCCACTTACTATATAGGTGCACTCTGTCGTTCTACAGTTACAGACTGTAGTCCATCTGTTTCTCTGATACTTTGTTAGCCCCCTTTTACCCTGTTCTTCAGTGGTCAGGACCCCCATGGACCCTCACAGAGCAGGTACTATTTGGGTGGTGGATCATTCTCAGCACTGCAGTAACACTGACATGGTGGTGGTGTGTTAGTGTGTGTTGTGCTGGTGCGAGTGGATCAGACACAGGAGTGCAACATACTAATACCTTAAAAAAATGCATCAATTTACCTCAATAAATGCATTAATTTAGCTTAATAAAAGCTCCTTAATCATCAAACTCCTCAAACTTCCTCTTGGAGGTGTTTAATGAGCTGCTAACGAGCAGCTCAGCTGAGCAGCTGTTGAACGCGTCTCACTGGCTGATCTAACGTCGCGTCCCAAACCACACACTTCTGTACTTCACCTACCACTTCTAATGGTATATGCGGTATTTTTACACACTGTTTAGTGAGCTAGTATGCGGTTTGGGATGGAGCGCTAGTAACACAGCGGGAAACCTCAGCCTTTTAGATATCAGCTTTCATTGGTTATCACTACAGCAACAAATCAAATAAAATCAAGACACTCAAATATATCGGTTAATACGTTTTAAAAATGAGATTTAAAAAGTGTTTAAAAACATGATATAAATGTATTTCACTGCCTTTTCTGGATCAGTTATGGCTTTATTTTATTACAAACAGACCCAGCACTGCTGAGTGAAGTTTCCTAGCAAAATGGCGGCAGCGCGATTGTGACGTCTCTTCCTGTGTTAGCCAGTTTGCCTGGACTGTTTTCTACATTTTCTTTTCCGCTTTCAACACAGTGGAAACTGTCATGGTAAAGAACACATTACATTAGTTTAATTTACATTACATTACATTAATCTCACATCCTCATTAAAGTACTGGCCTAATTTAATGCAAAATGCTGCTCATTTGGTGGAGCAGTTTTCATTTTCTGAGAGGAGCAAGCTTGACAAGGCCTACAAGCAAAGGGGAACTCCACCAATTTTTAAAATGTTCTGCATAATTAAGTGGTTAAGATGTAATCAGAGTGGTTCAGAGTGGTTCAGAGTGGTTTGGTGTGAAACTCTCTGTTCTAGATAAACTTACCGAGTCAGAACTGTTCACAGTGGTGGTGATAGGAACCAGACGTCCCCCTCTAAAAGCTCCCTCACAGAAAGTTCCTACATGAAATGGTTATGAATTCACTGCCTGATGACTGAGACACTGTTTTATGATAGTTTAGAGAACTTAAACTCCATTCATGGTGGAGGGATACATGCAGGGCGCTGTGAGGCAAAATAGTCCCCAAAGAAAACTTATTATTTCAGATTTTCCACTATTTTCCATCATCAACATTCCATATAGACTCAGAAGACTCGTGTAGGTTCACTGGTGGTTCTGGATAGTAAATAAAACATCTGAATGACTTTGTTTGCATATCAGCTTCTGAATTATGCAGGTGGAATTCCCCTTAAAGTGGATAAAAAACTGGTGAACTGCTAATGTGGACTTTTCCCACACAGTGCAGTAGGTAATGTAAAACTGCCTCTGTAGTGCTGCAGTCCATCCGCATGATTTACAGCTCATCTCTCTCAGACTGCTTCCTCTTCGCTGTGGCCAGAAAAGTGCGGAGTAACAAACAGGTCTGAATTATGATCCACAGCCTTCAAAGACGGTGATTCAGGTCTCTGGTTTGAGTGTTTTACTCAGCGGATGGGAAACTGTGGGGCGAGGGTCTCAGCAGCGATTCTCGTCCCACAGTTTTCGAGCTAGAGCCACAACCTTAGCCCGATTAGGTTGCTTGTGCTTTTCTAAGCGATCCGACGTACAGTTTTCATAAAATTATCGTTCAAAGACAATATTTTTCCCATAGGGAATGAATGGGCGGAATGTTCGGGACATTCAAACTAACTGCCACAAATGATGATGAATTTAAGGGAGCTGCTTTTAAGGTGGAACTGCACTTAGGTAGCACTAAATTTAAGGTTAAACTGCATTTAAGTTTGCACTGAATTTAAGGTGTTACAGAGTTTAGGGTGGCACAGAATTTAAGGTGGAACTGCATTTAAGTTTGCACTGAATTCAGGGTGGCACGGAATTTAAGGTGGTGCAAAATTTAAGGTGGAACTCCTTTTAAGGTAGCACTGATTAAGGTGGCATAGAATTTAAGGTGGAACTTCATTTAAGGTGGAACTACATTTAGGGTGGCACTGAATTTAAGGTGGCACTGAATTTAAGGTGGAACTGCAGTTAACATAGCACTAAATTTAAGGTGGCAAAGAATTTCCAGTGGAACTCCATTTAAGGTAGCACTAAAGTTAAGGTGGCACAGAATTTAAGGCAGAACTTCATTTACGGTAGCACAAAATTTAAGGTGGCGCAGAATTTAAGGTGGAACTCCATTTAAGGTAGCACTAAAATTAAGTTGGCGCAGAATTTAAGGCAGAACTTCTTTTTTACGGTAGCACCTAGCAATGCATTACCATTCAACTTGGATACTGTAGCAACCACTTAGCAACATTTTAGCAACACTTTAAGAATCATCAGCAGTCTTCGACCATTTTAACGTTTCAACGCAATTACCTGGCTTTTTCAAGCCACCTTATAGTTTGTTCACAAACTTTCCCTTTGTAGTCCATTTTGTTCATTTTATTTGTTTATTATTTATTTTATTCTATTTCCATTTTGTATGAACTGTAATTCTGAACTTTTTACTTTTTATCTTTGCCATCAAAAAATGACAAAACAGCAAATATAAATGGGGTCATATGTTCTTTTGCTACAAAGGAACCACAACATACTCAAAAATAAACATTGTATAAAAAGATTTATTCGAAATTGTATAATTTATTATGAATATTGATTCATTTTCATATCATATAATCATCATTTATTATTTTATTTTCTTCCACTTGAAAATCAATGAAAAAGCAAACAAAATGCAAGATATACACATATGTTTGCTACATATATGGTTCTTCAGTAAAGACAGTGGTTCTGTAAATAACCGTGAACACTCACAGGACCCTTTGCATGCTTTAATGGTTCTACACATGGTGAAATGGTACTTCAGACTAATATTGATGGAGAATATTTTATATATGCTACTGTTATTATTAAGATGTCAAGCGTGTAACAACAGCAGAACCCTTCTTGGTGCTACAAAGAACCATATACAACACATTTTCCATCAATCTGAAGAACCATTCCACCATGCAGAGAACCATTTAATCATGCAGATGATTCTTTGAGTGCTCAGGGTTCTATATAGAACCATTTTCTGTACTAAAGAACCCTTGAAGAACCATCTTTTTAAGAGCGTAGGTTAGCTAAGTATAACATTATACACTCTTAAAAAAAGACGGTTCTGCAAAAATCTAAATCTCAGATGAGAGAGTGAGTTTTGGCTTGCAGGCCGTAACGTAATCGGTCAGTGATTTAACACATGGTGTGTTGGACACTTACGTTTTTGTTTATTCCAAATTTGAACACATATTTAACACATTATGACAAAACGTGTTAAAACAGTGACAGCATGTAAAATGTGTTGTTAATTAACACATCATCTTTCGCACTGTTCTGGTTTTTGGGTGCATTTAAATACTTTTTCATTTTATACTTTTGTTCTGGAAATAAATTTATAAATAAGCATCAGCTTTTCATTATGAAGTGTTTATATTTGGCTTAGACACAGTTTTGAAGGATTCTTTGGCGCCATGCTGTACACAAGAACCATTTGATTCCTTAAATAATCGTTCAGCGGGTGGTTCTTCAAAGAACTGTTTGTAAACAATGCGCCTATATGAAGTTCATTTAAGGGTTAAATGTTGTATATAAACAGTGTTGAGGTTTCAGAGCGTCCCGTTCACTCGCTAGTGATAATAAAAACCAACACAGTTACATATGTCCTCTAATTTTGCCCACATCAGTGTAGCTCCACCCACTCACATGGAAGTCATAAGTAGTGTTTCAGCCCTGCTTTTTGAATGAGACAGGGCGGCCAATCAGAACAGATTCCATTTACATATATGGGTTACTAATTTTAATATGTGGAAACCAGTAAAAGTAGGCAAAGTTGTGTGAAAAGTGCAAAAGAGTTTTTCCAGTATGCTGGAAAAAACTCCAAATGGGAGGGGCATAGCACCAAATGGGAGGGGTGTGCTGCAGTTTCATGCATGATGATGTTTTATATTTGCTGTATATAAAACTATTTATATTAAAAAGTGTAAAAAAAAAGTTTTCAATAAGTTGAGCACAAAACATAAAGCGCAAGACCTCAGTCTGTTTGAATATATTTGTTGTAGACTCATAACAAAGCATTTATCAGAACGCAAACCCATTTGGAGCTACAACCCTCCCATTTAAAGCTACGACCAGCCCATTTAAAGCTACGACCCTCCCATTTAAAGCTACGACCAGCCCATTTAAAGCTACGACCAGCCCATTTAAAGCTACGACCCTCCCATTTAAAGCTACGACCAGCCCATTTAAAGCTACGACCCTCCCATTTAAAGCTACGACCAGCCCATTTAAAGCTACGACCAGCCAATTTGAATTTAAGATCAGCCCATTTGGAGTTAAGACCCTCCTTTGTGGAGTTGATCCAGCCTGCAGGAACACATACTCAAAATGAATAGTTTCACTTGAAACCTTCGACCAGCGTTCACTCACTGTTAATTTTTCTTTTCTTAAATACCACCAAAAAAACGAGAAAGAAAATGAATACACAGGCCTGTTTTTCCAAACAGCGCTCCACAATTTGCATAAAAGAGTCTGTATTAAATGGCTGATGTATTTTAATGCATGTAGATATTGGAACCCAAGAGAGCGCCGGTGAATTAAATGCGAACACGCATGGTTAGCATTAGCTTTTTGGCAGAACTCTGGAAAATGTCGCGTTTGATTCATTTTAATAGTTTTCCGTGTTTCTGAGAGCCGTGATTGTGATGACGTGGTGAGAGTTATGAGATAAGATTATAGTTTTGGGGCTGTGTGAGATGGCCGCCTCATTAGGCCTCAAGAGCCGGACGATTTTTAGACGAGGCGGCGGTCCGGCCTGTCAGCCGGCGTAGACGCAGCCACTGCGAGAACAGAGCCTCATTGTTCGAGAGAGAGAGAGAGTAAAAACAGCCACTTTGCTCTGAAGCTTTCCTCTTGTTGGTTCATACCGAACTGAAGCTCTAATGAATCAGTTGGTACCGAAATCAGAATCTTAGCGCTTCATTCACGCCTGGTTCTCACACTGAGAGAGACATGATGCAGACCAGCCCACACTTGAGGAACCCTTAAGGGTTCTTTAGGTATAGGTACACTCAAAGAACAGCTGCATGCTTAAATGTTTCTTTGCATGGTGAAATGGTTCTTCAGATTGCTGGAGAATACATTGTAAAGAACCTTTCTGAAAAGGGTTCTATTTAGCACCAAAAAGGGTTCTGCTATTGTTATGATATACATTATATTTGATAGTGGTGACCGAATCTCACTGAACAAACTGCTATTCATTGTAATCTTTTTGTCAAGAATTTAGTAGAATATGCACTCAATATGCATTTTTTCTACCATGTCATAACTTCCTGTTGTTCCCAAAATACTTAAATTTGTGAATAAACCATCAGTTTACATTTCGTTGTCTAGTTTATAACATTTAAATCTGCACTGTTAATATTATTTTTGAATAACAATAATTATATGACTGATTAAAAAACTGTTTCACATTGCCCACCTGCTCGGATATGTCCTCATCCTCCTCTAGTAGATTTTTCGTTCTTGTCTTCTCGGTGCCGCCTTGGTTTTTCTGCAGTCGTTGCTGCTGCTGTCCATCGTCACATGGTTCAGTTATGAAAACTGGTAGATGTGTAGTGCAGTAATAATAAACTCTGCCTGTAGTGTCAGCCAGCACCACATTCACACTGTCACGCTGGATTTGATACGCTAATCTCTCCAGGTTGATTTTAGCTTCTTATTCAAACATCCATTCCACCTTAAATAGTGCAGCAGTTACCCATTACCGCCTGTACAGGTGTCTGAATGTAACTGGTGCATCATTTAAGGTGGAACGAGAAATTTTGATCCACTGTATGAGACTAATTTACAATCAGCACACCGGAGTGGTGTCGTTGAGGAGGTGGGGCCGCTGGTTTAACCCCTAAATTTACTGAACTTCTGAAAGACTCCGTCTCTCTGGATGCTCTGTTTACACCCAGTCATGTTACTGATCTGTTGGCAATTAACCTAATTAGTTATGAGACGTTCCACAAGGTGTTCAGCTTTACATAACTTTACCAGTCTTTGGTTGGCCCTGTGCTTTTTTGAAACATGTTGTTAGCATCAAATTCAAAATGTTCACGTATTAAAAAAAAAAAACTAGAATTTCTCAAATGTAGACTTTAAATGATTTGCACATCATTGCATTCTGTTTTTATTTATATTTTGCCCAGCGTCCCATTTTTTTTTTTGGAAATGGGGTTGTACTATATTCTTACACTATACATCATATACTATATTCTGATGCTATACATGTAGTATACTTATGGTATATATTTATACTATATGTTATACACTTACATGTATAGTATATATATATATGTATATATATATATAGTATACTATATTCTTACGCTATACATTATATACTATATTCTTACACTATACATCATGTACATACATATGAAAAGAACAAGATACATATCATATACATCATATACTATATATACTTATATGTATAGTATATATTTATACTATATTTTGTATACTCACCTGTATAGTACATCGCTGTTGTCGGATAAAAAACCTTGTATCTCCATTTTTGATGTTTTTCAGTTCTTGACATAATTTAAAAGTAACTGTTTTCCTTTACATTGTATGTAAATTTCATGAAGAATGGACTAAAACTGTAAAACTGTAAAGTTACCATTTTGGAGATATGAGGTTTTCTTCCAACAACAGCGATACACTATAGACTATATTCTTACATTATACATTATGTGCTATATTCCTACACTATGCACTGTTTACTATATTCTTACACTAGACACTATATACTACTTATATTTCCAAAAGTATTGGCTCGTCTGCCTTCACACGCATATGAACTTGAGTGACGTCCCATTCTTAATCCATAGGGTTTAATATGGTGTCGGCCCACCCTTTGCAGCTATAACAGCTTCAGCTCTTCTGGGAAGGCTTTCCACAAGGTTTAGGAGTGTTTATGGGAATTTTTGACCTTCTTCCAGAAGCGCATTTGTGAGGTCAGACACTGATGCTGGATGAGAAGGCCTGGCTCACAGTCTCCACTCTAATTCATCCCAAAGGTGTTCTATCGGGTTGAGGTCAGGACTCTGTGCAGGCCAGTCAAGTTCTTCCACACCAAACTCGTTCATCCATGTCTTTATGGAGCTGCTTTGTGCACTGGTGCGCAGTCATGTTGGAACAGGAAGGGGCCAAACTCCCCAAACTGTTCCCACAAAGTTGGGAGCATGAAATTGTCCAAAATCCTAATAAAACAACCCCACACCATAATCCCCCCTCCACCGAACTTTACACTCGGCACAATGCAGTCAGACAAGTACCGTCTCCTGGCAACCGCCAAACCCAGACTCATCTATCGGATTGACACACGGAGAAGCATGATAACTCCAGGGAACACGTCTCCACTGCTCTAGAGTCCAGAGGCAGCATGTTTTACAACACTGCATGGCGACCTCTGCGCACTATGCGCCTCAGCATCCGCTGACCCCGCTCTGTCATTCTACGTGGCTGACCACTTCGTGGCTGAGTTGCTGTCGTTCCCAATCGCTTCCACTTTGTTATAATCCCACTGACAGTGGACAGTGGAATATTTAGTAGTGAGGAAATTTCACGACTGGACTTGTTGCACAGGTGGCATCCGATCACAGTACCACGCTGGAGTTCACTGAGCTCCTGAGAGACCCATTCTTTCACTAATGTTTGAGGAAGCAGTCTGCAGGCCTAGGGGCTCGGTTTTATACACCTGTGGCCATGGAAGTGATTGGAACACCTGAATTCAATGATTTGGATGGGTGAGTGAACACTTTTGGAAATATAGTGTATATTCCTACACTTTACGCTATATACTATATTCTTACACTATATATTATATACTGCATTCTTACACTATACATTATGTTCAATATTCTTACACTATACACTATGTAGTATATTCCTACACTTTACACTACTATATACTGTATTCTTACAGTATACACTACATACTATAGTCTTATGCTATACATTATATACTACATTTTTACCCAACACACTATATTGTTCGCTATCATCTGTACGTTTTGCAATAAAGGTTATGAACATTTTGCTGAACGTTTGCTGAATATGACGAGTCCTTGTTTTATGAATCATTTTACACAAAAGGTTTATAAAGGAGTGCAGCACTGAAGATCTGTACACTGGAAGTACTTTTACAGGCTTCACATGACTCAAAACAACCTCTCAAACACAAACTTCAAACACAAGCTGTCTCCTTCCAGGCTGCTTTTGTGTGTTTTTAGACCAAAAAAACCCTTAAAAATATATTTGAGTTCGTGTGACACTGCTGATTAACTTGATCGAACTGTTCTTTAATGCACGTTATTAAAACTGACCAGCTGTTCAAACAGTCCTCCTCTCTCTCTGCCTCTGGTTCAGTTTCATTATTTATTCCCTCTTTATTCAGAGCGCTCTGCAGAGAACCTCGTGCATATCAGCTCAGCTTTTACTGCG
>NW_023494800.1:37509030-37571530 GCF_904425465.1 Colossoma macropomum
CTCTCTGCTGCAGGCCTGTAACTGCTGCCTCACATCACACTTTTCATCAGCTCAGTTATGGAGAGCTGAATCATGTGCAGTCAAAAGCCATTAAGCTTCTACAGAGCAGCGCTGCGCTCCTCCCTCAAACTGCAGAGTCTCAAACTGCGTAACCTGCATGTGTGAACTAGACCTGTAGGAAAGTCTGTCCAATCAGCACTTATTTCCACTTATACAGACCAGGCTACTGTACCTGAATGAGGAGAAACCTGTAAACCCTGAACTGATAACCAAGCTGACGTTTCAAAAACACATTTGGAATAAAGTCTTACAGGAATTAAATAAGCAGTTTGTAGTGTTTGACTCAAACAGCGCACAAAAAAGTCAGCTTTTTCAGGTTGTTGGCTGTTTCGCATCCACATGGATGCTAGAGGTGAATGTGGGGGGTGGTTGTTCCATACCTTTCAATTTTAGGGTACAATAACTTAGCAGAAGTATCAAATTTATACCAAATAAATTGTGTGTAATAAAATAGTACGTTGTTTCTTAGTGAGAATATGGTACTGTGAAAATATAGTACATAGTGTAAGAGTATTATGTGAAAATATAGGACTTAGTGTGTATAGTGTGTATAGTGTATGGTGTGAAACTATAGAACATAACATGTAGTGTACGTATATAATACATAGGTTAATAAGAGTATAGTACACAGTGTATATTATAACAATATAGTACATAGTGTAAGAGTATAGTACATGAAGTATTATGTAAAAAAATATAGCGCTTAGTGTGCATAATGTATGGTGTAAAACTATAGAACATAACATGTAGTGTACGTATATAATACATAGGTCAAGAAAACAGAACATAGTGTAAGAGTATAGTGCACAGTGTGTAATATAACAGTATAGTACTTCATGTACAGCATAAGAATACAGCACATAATGTAAGAGTATATACCATGTTGTGTATAGTGTAAGAAAATGGAAAGTGAACACAATATAAAGGCCTTTACACAGAAATGTGACACAATTTTAATGAACTTTCGCAAAATATTTGCGCCCAAATATTTTATGATTTCATGCTGATTATTTGTGTTACATTTGGCCTTAAGGGTGTAGAACACAAAGCATAGAATAAGAAAATAGTATATAATGTAAGACTATAGTACATCATATATTGTATAATAACATAATATATAATATACAGTATAATTACAGAACAGGGTATCAAAGTATAGAACATAATGTATAGAGTAAGAACATAGGCCATAATGTCAGAGTGTGTAGTATGTAGTATAAGAACATGGTACATGGTGTAAGAATATATAACATAAGGTATATAGTGAGAAAACAGTACACAGTCTAAGAGTAGAGTACATATTGTAAGGATACAGTACATAGTTTAAGAGTATAGACCATAATGTGTAGAGGAAGAGAGCAGTGTAAGGGTATAGTACAGAGTATATAAAAGTATATAAATATAAAATCTATATAAAAAAGTACATGTTGTAAGAATATAGTACATAGAGTATAGAACGTAATGTATGAAAAACATAGTATATTATATAAGAGTACAGTGTAAATAGTAAAGTACACACTCTGATGTTGTGTTCACATGTTTGCAGTAGATGGACGATGACAAAGCGGACATTCCATTGTTTGCAACATATCCGCAATGCAAAATTCTGCCACTGCCAGCAGCAGCGTTCCGCAGATGCAACGCTCCACCAAGAGTTCAGTTTTCCCAACTTTTGCCATCGACCACAGTGATGGACTAGACTGGATGTTGAGCCATTGTTGCCAAACGTCTCGTTGTTGAATTTCAGATGAACTCGATATTGCACAACCCAAATAAAAGAGTACAGAGAGTAATAAACAAACAGTGTGCACTGCTGACTCTCTGATCATCAGCAATTTTCACCAGCACTGCGGTCCCCAAGGCAACGTTTGCATGGCTTCATGCCGCTGTCGGCCGCGCACCGCTGTCGGCCGTGCACCGCTTTGAGGTGCAGAATGGCATTTTTTTCAGTGCAAACGTGAACATAGCATTAGAGCAGCACACAGGACATACAAATCTTTCATTTCAGCCAAACTGTCGCTGTAATCAGTGTTTGAACACAAGCGTCAGGTGTGTGTCTGTGCTCTGAGCACCCTGGTGTGTGTATGCCTGTCATCCTGTCCTCGTGATGAGCTCACTGCGAGTGTGTGTGCGGCGCAGTGGCGGTTCCCAGTGACTCATGCAGGCTCCTACGTAAGCAAACACACTGCTGCCTCAGACCTGAGAGCAGTATTCCATTACCCTACCGCACACACACAGGGCCTGCCAGCAGAGCCCAGCACACTGCGAATGCACCGAATGACACCAGAGAGAGAGAGAGAGAGAGAGAGAGAGAGAGAGAGAGAGAGAGAGAGGAGCATAAAGAAAACAGCTTTGCAGCATAGATCATATGCCTCTGTCTCTGTAGTGATGCAATCCCCGCTGTTTTGTGCAGGACCCTCAGAACAAAGCAAGGGATGGATGTGGTGAGGAGGGAGAGATGAAGACGAGCGTGAGAAAGCTGAGCGAATCTGCTGGATGGGGATTTCCATCCAGACTGGGTCATTACTGTGTTGGTGTAATGAGTTATACTTTGCAGCATGTTATAGTGAGCACTATAGAGCCCCCCCGAGCCCCCCAGCTACACTAAATATGGTTGATCAACCAACACATGTTCGGTGTTGGAAGTTTGCTTCCTTAGTTTTAAGGTCAGTAGCTTACAGCTAAACTTTCATGGTGAATAAATTTTGCCAGCGAAACTTTTCGTAGAGTTCAACTTCGGTGAAGTCTGAATTGCGTTCTTGGGCATCACACTGAAATTGAAGGGGCTTCGTATGGCAGCCTGAAGAAATGAAATGAAGGAAATGCTGATGTTAGCAGTGACTATTTAAACATTCCTTCCTTGCTGGCTGTAAATAAACACATAAAAGAGAGACTGTATGATACGCAGTCAGTCATATGACTGTATTAGATTGTATAGCATTACTTTTGTGATTTTACTGTATGTGGTAGGTGAGTGAGGTTGCCAACTGCTAGGTTAGCTCCTTGGCTAAGTGCAGCTGTCACTGCCTACCACCAACCATTAGTTACTTACTCTTTAGTGCAGCTAAACTTTCCTAGTGAATAAATTTTGCAAGCAAAACTTTTCGTAGAGTTCAACTCCAGTGAAGTTTGAATTTGCGCCCTTGTGCATCGTGCTGAAATTGAAGGGGCTTCGTATGGCAGCCCTGAAGGATCAAAATGAAGGAAATACAAATTTTAGCAGTGACTGTAAATAAATGAACACATAAAAGGGACTCTGTATGACATGCATCATAAGATTGTATTAGATTGTAAAAGTTTCATTACTTTTGTGATTTTACTGTTTATGGGCCAACTTGCCAGCTGCTAGGTTAGCTCCTTGGCTAAGTGCAGTTGTCACTACTCTGCCACCAATCATTCCAGTTATTTATTCTATAGTACAGCTCTGTCTGCAGCAGTATACGAGTATAGAATAATCTGGTGTAATTGTTTACTTTTGTGCTTTAAGTTTCTATGGTTGGCGAGTTAGCTTGCTTGCTATCTTCATCAAAATGGAGGATTTTTTTGCTGTTGTTAATCTTTCAGTCCAGTCATTTCCAGCCAAGGTTACAGACACTGCAAATGCAACCAACAAGCAAAGGCAAACCTTGACTATTACGGCTATTACAGCTATAAATGTCAAAATAAAAACAGGAATCCCTAAAATTTATATAAGTATGTTCGTGCTAAGCTAAGGGCAATTTACCTGGCTGCTGTAGCTTAAACACAGACATGTGAAGCTTGTAAAAGACTAACATTTTTGACCTTGCATGCATCAGTTTTACAGTGAATCTTTCAGTAATGCGTTGAGCTGCCACTGTTTTCCACCCCAAAACAGTTCTACTGTACAGCAGAGTAGAGTCATCAGATGGTAACCTTGTCTGAAGTTTGCAAAACAACATCTAGAGAAGCCAGAAGCATTTTGGAAATGAGGGCAGTAGACTTATAAAGTAAAAACTCTCTGGCCACAATCATCAGAGGTATGTATGGAGAAAAGAGAAGCAGCATCTGATGATAAGAACACCTTGCCAACTGTTAAGCGTGGGGGTTGATCTATTAGCTATGGCAGCTAGTAGCACAGGACACATTGCATGGGGAGATTGAAAAATGGATTGTAATAAATATCAACATGTTCAGGAAGCAAATGTGAGTCAAGTGAGTCAAGAAGCTGAAGCTGAAAAGAGGCTGACTTCTACAACAGGATAATGATCCAAAACACACCTCAAAATCCACTATGAAGTACTTAAAACTGAAGCTGAAGCTTTTGGAATGGCCCTCACAGTCCCCTTGAACATCATTGGGAGTGTGTGGGCGGATCTTAAATGTGCTGGGCGAGACGGCCCAGGAACTCGAGCTTTATGCAAGAAAGAGGTGAAAGATTCCTAAAACAACAGCAAAGATTACTAGTTGGCTACAAAAACGTCTGCAAACGGTGACATGCGCCAGTTTTAGAGATGTTACAGGACTGTATGGTTTGGGTACAGTATGGATGTAACCTGATCTCTATGTTCGCTCTGTGCTTGGTTTGAACTGGACCTTCAGGTCATGCTGTGTGGTCATCGTGTGGTACGGCCATGAAATCATCAAAGAGCGCTGGGTAGTAATTATGGCAGACGGCAGTTTGACTGTAGTAGGATGCTGCTGTTCTCTCTCATTCTCTGTATCTGCTTCACTGGTGGGTCTCCGAGCTGCAGCGGCTGATGATGAAAACACTGAAACCTGTGAGTACAAAGTAAAATGCCATTAGTATCAGTATTGATGTGATATTGATTGGTCAGTTTTAGCAATACTGATAGATCAGCAATATCTCTTTAAAACCAAGGACATCAGTAAAATCAAGGAGACCCAGGCCAAGACAAACCCTCTGAGACCCAAACTAAGACTAGACCATTTTAGACTGCAGTAAAGACTAAAGCTAGACAGCTTTGATGACAGTAAGACCAGATCTGATGAGACTAAACTGTTTAAGACCAAAGTAAGACCAAACTCTTCCAGATCCAAACCAAGACCAAGACTAAACTGTTTAAGACCAAAGTAAGACCAAACTCTTCCCCATCCAAACCAAGACCAAGACTAAACTGTTTAAGACCAAAGTAAGACCAAACTCTTCCAGATCCAAACCAAGACCAAGACTAAATTATTTTAGACCAAAGTAAGACCAAACTCTTCCAGATCCAAACCAAGACCAAGATTACACCATTAAGGCTTGACTGTACCAAAGTAAGACCAAATAAAGACTACGATTAGACCATTTTAGACCAAAGTAAGACTAAACCCTTCAAGATCCAAACTGAGGCTAGACTGTTTTAAACCACAGAAAGACCAAACCCTTTGATATCAAAACCAAGACCAAGACAATACTATTTTAGACCACACTTAGATCAAACCCTCTAAGATCGAAACCAAGACCACAGCTAGACCATATTAGACCACACTAAGATTAAACTCTTCCAGATCCAAACCAAGACCAAGATTACATTACACCATTAAGGCTTGACTGTACCAAAGGAAGACCAAACCAAGATCAAGACTAGACCATTTTAGACCAAAGACTAAACCCTTCAAGATCTAAACCAAGACTGAGGCTAGACTGTTTTAAACCACACTAAGATCAAACCCCTAAGATCCAAACCAAGACCAAGGCTAGACCATTTTAGACTACGCCAAGATCAAATCCTTAGAGATCCAAACCAAGACCAAGATTAGGCCATTTTAGACCACAGTATGTCCAAACCTTTTGATACCCAAACCAAGACCAAGACAATACTATTTTAGACCACACTAAGATCAAACCCTCTGAGATCGAAACCAAGACCAAGGCTAGACCATTTTAGACCATAGCAAGACCAAACTCTTGAAGACGCCAAACTAGACCGAATTAAATAAGTAAGGCCAAACCCTTTGAGATCCGAATTAAGACCAAGATTAGACCATTTTACGTCACAGCAAGACCAAACCTTTGCTAACCCAAACCAAAACCAAGACTAGACCATTTTAGACTAAAGTAAGGCTAAACCCTTTTAAATCAAACCAAAATAAAGACCATTTTGCACCAAGAATACAATACTTCAAGACCCAAACCAGGGCCACTTGTGCTGGAACAAACCCCCAGATTGAGACCATATTCAAGTAACACATGTAAACTGCCTCCTTCACTTTTCTTCTCTCTCTCTCTCTCTCTCTTTCTCCCCCTCCTCAATAGTGCCCCTTCAGTGTTTCCCTCTCTTTGGAGGGGCGCATGTAGGTCAACACGAACGCACTGAGCTGCTTTTGTCACCGCCATAATTTTGATCCTTATCTCACTGCTCTCTGCACGCCAGCCGGACTCGGCCATAATGTCCCGGTGGCACAGACGCAATAGGAAGCGCTGATGCCGACCAGAGGGGCGAGTGCCACTGCATCAGATAAGAGAGAGAGAGAGGGAGAGAGAAAGGTAATGAGCAGAGGAAATCACCCACCTGCGACTCTCTCTCAAAGAAGCGCTTTCTCCAGGATCGCTCTGCTCAGATGAATGCCTGGACTTATGGCCTCTGTGTTTGTGGTTCTGGGCGGTTTGAGCAGGATAGCTGCCTGTGTGTGCTTTATTGGTGGATAATTTGAAAACAGTTATACTCCACAAGCCAGTTTGTGTCTAGGGTTTCTTAAATTAGCCTAATTTCCTCAGATATTTAAAGCAGAAAAAGCTTCTACTGCAGATTGAAGATTGGTCTCCAACTACGGCCTTTAGAGTGTCAATGGGCTCGTGTTTTCATTCTGGTTCTCATTACTTGGAAAGATAACTGAGATTCTGATTTAAACCAAAGTCAGCAGCAGACATTCGGCACTATTCCACACAGAAACGGCCCTGTTATTGTTTACCTTTTGTAGAAATGGCCCTGTTATTGTTTACCTTTTGTAGAAATGACCTTATTATTGTTTACCTTTTGTAGAAATGACCTTATTATTGTTTACCTTTTGTCGAATTGACAGAGGAGAGCAAAAACTTTTAATATCAGTTGATGTTAATGTAAAGCAATGTTATAATAGACAATGTATTTTAGTCTATTCACTATTTATTAATATTCCCACTAAAAGATCAGCTGGCATTTTTAAAGGCCTCTATTTGAAATTATATAAAAATTATTCCATGCCAAGAGTGCCGTTTGAGCATATGATGCAAAGTATATGGGAGAAATCTGCTACAAAATACACCAAACTATGTGGACACACCTCCTAATTAATGAGTTCAGGTGTTTCAGCTGCACTCATTGTTAACAGGTGTATAAAATCAAGCACATAGCATCGCAGCCTCCATAGACACACCCTGGCAGTAGAGTGGGTCAGTGAGTTTAAACATGGCTCTGTCATTGGATGCCACTTTTGCTATTATTTTCCAGTGTTAGTTAGCAACATTCGCATTGTGCCAGAAAGCAGAACATTATGTGCATTATGAACATTAATGTACAAAGAAGGTACTGCAAAGGGTTCTGCTATTAGTATGATGTCAAGGTTGTAACAACAGAACACTTTTTGGTGCTACGTAGAACCATTTTCAAAAAGTTTCTAGAACCACATAGAACCACATACAACACATTCTCCATCAATCTGAAGAACGATTTTGCCATGCAGTGAACTATTTAATTATGCAAAGGGTTCTTTGAGTGTTCATGGTTCTATATAGAACCATTGTCTTTACTAAAGAACCCTTTGAGAACCATCTTTTTTAAGACTGTTATTTAAATTGCAGCCTAAATGTGAAAAAAAGGTCGATACATGACATTTTATTATTTTTTTGAGTTTATGTACTTTGTTGACATAATTTAAAGCGAATATGTGAAGATTTTGGTGTGTATTTGTGAAACCAGTTTGGGTGACTATTGACTTCCAGTATTTCACAGCACTGTTAGTGCCAACACTGTCAGTTCATGTGTTTTCTAGTTGTACTCCTTATTAATGACAGAAAAACATTAAATATGGTTGCTGAAGAGGGTAAATCTGTTTTTAGTAAGAATAATACGTAACCGAAGCTCAGAAACACTCAGAAACTGACATGGCAGCGATTTTTGAATGAACATCAGCCACTTAGACTTTTGATATCTAAGCAAAGCTCATTAATTAGATCTAAAACAACACTTTCCCTTTGATTTGTATTTATTCTGATTCTTTAATGGTTCTCCAAGCTGCCCCAGTCATTAATGTCAGCTCAGACTGTACCAACCGTATCAGTGAAAAGTGAGTGCACAGTCATATCCTGCTGTATTAAGATAATACGGCCTGGTGTTTTATAGTGGGACTGAATTAAATGATGAGGGGGGTGGGGCCGGGGCTGATGATGTCACTGTGTCAGCCCGTTTGGTGCTGGCTGGTCTGGGACAGGCGCAGCGCTGGACTCGGAGCGCTCGGCAGCCTGTTATGCAACAGCAGCGGGCCGACTTTCCGGCCAGGCAGGCGTCCCATACACACACACACACAGGAGGAAGTGGCCAGGACAGAGTGGTCCGATCTCCAGAGGCGGGCGTGGAGACTAGCTGCTCTGATCTGATTTCTAGAGGAAGGAAAGGGCCGAGCAAGCAAGTGAAAGAATGAAGGAGACAGAGAGAGAGAGAGAGAGAGAGAGAGAGAGAGAGAGCAAAGAAAAAATAGGAGAGAGAAAATAGAACAGAGATACCCAGAAAAAGAGAGACAGAGAAAAGAGAAAGAGAGAGAAGAGAAAAGAGAGAGAGAAAGAGGAAGAGAGAGAGAGAGTGAAGAGAGAAAAGAGAAGATAGATACATAGAGAGAGAAAGAGAGAGACACAGAGAAGAGAAAGAGAGAGAGAGAGAGAAAGTGAGAGAGAGAATAAAGGAAGCTGTAGCCCAGAGAGGAGGGATGAGAAGATGAGGGAGTGGCAGAGGAGTGGAGGAATGGAGGGATGGAGTGATGGGCAGCGTATCTCTTCAGTGCAGAAGGGCAGGTCCACCCTTCGAACTGATGGCTACTTCCTGCCACAGTCAGGCACCTAATTTAGCTCAGAGGCGTCAGAGATCTAGTACACCTGGATCGCCTCACTCACAGAGCTCCACAGAGGAGAACACACAGATTATAATCCAGATTAGAACCTGTTATTTAAACAGGAACAAAGTGAATGAGAGTGGAAATCATAAACGTGATTAAAACAATGAACATGTTCAAATTTAAATTACAATAGAAAATGAAATTAGAATATTAAGGTGCCGTTAGAGAGAGAAGTGCAGTAGAGCAAAAGACACAGCTCACCCCAACACCCCACCCCACCCCACCCCAACACCCCACCCCACCCCAACCCCCAGTCCATCAACCCAGACCCAGAGCTTCTTTAGGTTTAGTGCTGGAGCTAAACTGAAATAGTGGAAGCTAATATGCTAATTAGCACCGTGCGCCTAAGTCACATACCTGCTGTGTTTGCAGACAGCAGAGTGTCACAGACAGAGTGTCACAGACAGAGTGTCACAGAGTGTCACAGACAGAGTGTCACACAGACCCACAGCACATCATCAGGGCTGAGGAGAGTGTGTGAGGCTTCAGGCCTGCAGTTAGCAGGTTAGCGTTGTGCTAATCGGTGGGGTAGCAGATTCTATTGCTCATGAGCTACAACTACAATTAAGGAACCTTCTCGCTCTCTCTCTCTCTCTCTCTGTCTCTCTCTCTCTCTCTCTCTCTCTCTCTCTCTGTCTCTCTGTCTCTCTCTCTCTCTCTCTCTCTCTCTGTCTCTCTCTCTCTCTCTCTCTCTCTGTCTCTCTCTCTCTCTCTCTCTGTCTCTCTGTCTCTCTCTCTCTCTCTCTCTCTCTCTGTCTCATTCAATCTTTCTCACTTTTCTCTCTCTCTTTCAGTCTATCTCTTTGCTCTTTCTCTCCACTCTCTCTCCCCTGTCTGTTTCTCTTTCTCTCTTTATTCACTCTCTCTGTTCTCACTCTCTCACTTGTCTCTTCTTTCTTTCTTTCTTTCTTTCTACACTCTCTTTTCTTTTTTCTACATACTCTTTTTTCTTTCTTTTCTTTTTTACACACTGTCTTTCTTTCTTTATTTCTTTCTGCACTCTCTTTTTACGCTTTCTTTCTTTCTTTCTGTTTGCTGTTCTTTTTCTCTCTACTCTCTTTTATTCACTCTCTTCACTCTCTCTTCCTCTCTTTCTCTTCTGATCTCTCTCTCTCTGTTCTCGCTCTTCTTTTTACCTGCCTTTCTCTCTCTCTTCTCCTTTCTTTCACTTCATTCTGTTCTCTCTCTCTCTCTGCGTCTCTCTCTCTCTCTGTCTCTCTCTCTGTCTCTCTCTCTCTCTCTCTCTCTCTCTCTCTCTCTGGGTTTATCAGACTCAAACACAGCTCTTCTCCTCCACCCAGTAGAGGAAGCAATGTGTGATGTGATGTGGCCCTTCAGGGAATGTGTGTGTGTGTGTGTGTGTGTGTGTTTGTGTGTGAGATGGTTCTGTTGAGCTCAGCAAAAGTTTCTCCCCTCTATCTCTCTCTCTCTCTCTCTCTCTCTCTCTCTCTCACTTACACACACACACACACACACACACACACACACACCTGTCTGCAGTCACACACTTCCTGATCAGCTCCTTATATCCAGACAGATAAACACACTCGTATTAATTCACAGGGCTGTATTTAACCCTTTAAGGATGAACGTTCTGCCAGTCAGCCGTTAATACATGATGTGTTTAAACTTAAATAACTTTACAACCACTTAACTTCAACCATTTATCTTCCACGGCCCAGTCCCATTTCTTCTTTTTACCCCTACCCCTTGTGTTTGAGTGTCACTTTGCCCCTTAAAACTGAGTTACAGGGTAGTGGTTGAGATCTTCCCTCTGAAATGGGACCCTCAAATAAAAAGAGCATCACTTCATTAACAGCTACCAGCGCTGCTCTGTAGGCGACCCTGCCAGTCTGCAGTGACAGCAGAGGAGGGTAAAGTTCAGCTCCTCACTGCTGGGCTTTAGTTACATTTAGGGAATCATATGACTTCAAAGAGGGGGGCAATTATTTATTATCACCACCCCTAATTCTTCAGTGATATGAAGCTGAAGTCAGATATTCACCAGATTCTTGTTCGAATTTTCCTGTTCCACCTTAAATGGAGCAGCAGTTCTGAAGCCTGAGGCACCAAAATGTAACTGCTACACCATTTAAGGTGGAACGGACAAGTTAGCTAGCTAGCTAATTTTTTAACAGTGAAAATTCTCACATTTGTGTGTTTCTTTGGTCGTTTGTTCAGCCATCTTACCAGTTTTTCTTATTTCCTCATAACTCTCTGTTTGGAGTCTCTGAAAAACCTCTGTTTGGAGGGTCATGTAGCCCCAACACTTCACCCCACCCCCCTATCTCAACAAGAATCAGGACACCCTACCCCTAGACGTTAATGCGCAAAATGGAGGGCTAAGGGCTAGTGGTAGGGGCTAGGGGTGAAATGGGACTGGGCCCAAGTCCACCTTAAACTAGAGAAGCAAAGCTTTCCAGCCTATTTAACCAACTAATTAACTACCGCTGCCGTTCTCACTGAAGGTTTGTTATGAGGAGTGTTAATGGAGTTTAAGTAGATGTAGAAGTAGAGGAGGAAGTAGATGCTGAGCTGCACGTCCGGTGTGCAGTGGCTTAAATAGAACAGGACGCTCCAGAACAGCCGCACATAACCCTAAGACCGCCATGCCCAACGCCTATAAACCTCCCAGCATTGGGCTGTGGAGCAGTAGAACTGGAGTGAAGAAGCTCCTTCCAATACCTTTGGGATGAGTTGGAGTGATCCAGAACTGACCATCCAACATCAGTACCTGACCTCACTAATGCTCAATCAAATCCTCACAGCAATGTTCAACATCTAGTGTAAAGCCTTCCCAGAAGAGTAGAGGCTGTTGCTGCTGTGAAGCATTGCATAATGCCTTTCAGGTTGAAGTCAATTCAAGTGTCTCTAAAAGAGAAAGTTCAGAAGTGACATCCTCCTGTTCCCTCACGCGCAGCAGGCCGTCCCGCTTTGATGGGCCGAAGTTTAGAACCCCTGCATTGTTAGGCTGTTTATGTTTTGGGAGAAGTGTTTGCTCCTTCGAGGAGACAGGAATCACTTGTTTTCTGTTTAACAGGCCGGCCTGTTTCCTCCTGCTCCTCTGGCAGCCGCTGAGCGGCATTTCCGCAAAAGCATCGGCACCATTCAGGATCAGGAACTGCAGATTAGTAGCGTGATGGCCAATAATTTATATTATACCATGATACAATTACAATTTCTGAGGCTTTTGGCATATAAATGGCATAAATCATGCTTTTTTATTGTGCATTCCAGGTAATTCAGCCAAATTACAGTTGGGTTGTTTTGATTAAGTAAAAATAACAATAAAATACAGATAACTTACAAAATTACACTTTATTGAATTCAGTTTTTTTAGATAACTCCAATGGTCATTTCATGTTTCAGAGTTAAAGCCGTTTAATGGACACAAGTTTCTTTAAGGTCAACATTTAACACCTTTACCATGAAACAAGCAGGTAAAGATCTGAAAACTGAACCCAAACAGCTGGTAATGATCAATATTAATCACCTATAAGATCAGAGCTCTGAAAATCCTCAGGCTGAGTCTCAGACGCCTCACTGCTCCCTATAGAGTCACTGTGAGTTATGAAGTTTAGTCTTTTCCACCCAAATGTTGGTCTTTATCCAGTATGAATCGTCTCTCATGGCTGAATCCAGAGTGGTTCTCTGTGAGACTCTGAGCTCTGTTTAGATCAGTAGCCGTTAGTTTAAGACCTGCGTGCTGCTCTTTGTTGGAGACGGAGCCGTTTGAGATTCTGCCTCAAACAGTTGGTAGCAGTGCTGAGTCACCTGACCTGAATACTGCACGCTGATTGGCTGAGAGGATTTATCGGGTTCTGCTGGAGGTCAGTGCTGGAGTTTGACCGTTTCTGCTGTAAAGCGTGAACTTGTGACACCTCGACGATGAACAGTAAAGGCCTTAGTGACTAAACGTGCTCAGGGTTCAGAGCTGAGTGTTAGAGTAACTCACCACAGTCAGCTCCATTTTAAAACGATGGAGTTTATTAGTTTTTGCAAATGAACCCTTCATATAAACCATTGTAGATGCTCAATAAGTTATTATTCTGGGATGTCACGATAATACACTAGCAACATCCTAGCAGCCTCCTAGGACACCAATGCAACCACCAAGAAAAACCTTCTTTAGATACCATAGCAATCACCTAGTTACACCCTAGAAGCCGCCCTGGCCACCATAACAACCACCTTAGATACCATAGCAACCACGCCCTAGCAACTACCAGAGATAACATAGCAACAGTTAGCAACAACCTAGCAAAAGTTTGTACACCCCACTTATATCACAATTGCCTAGCGACATCTAACAACCACAGAGAAAACCATGGCAACCACCTAGCAACACCTTAGCAACCATCTTAGATACCATAGCAACCACCTAGTGACACCCTAGAACCTGCCCTGGCCACAATAGCAGCCACCAAAAACCACCCTAGGAACCACCAGAGATACCATAGCACCTGCTTTGCAACACCCTAGCAACCACCTGAAACACCAAAGCAAGCACCTTAGATATCATAGCAACCACCTAGTGACACCCAGGAACCCGCCCTGGCCACCAAAACAACCACCTAATATACTATAGCAACCACCTAGCAACACCCATAGCAGCCACCAGAAAACACTCTAGCAACCACCAGAGATACCATAGCAACTGGTTAGCAATACCCTAGCAACCACCTAAAACATTATAGCAACCACCTTTGACACCATAGCAACCACTAAAAAACACCTTAGCAACAGTTAGCAACAACCGAGCAAAAGTTTGTACACCCCATTTATATCAATTATATCTGTGGCCACCATGGCAGCCACTGAAAACCACCATAGGAACCACCAGAGATACCATATCACCTGGTTCACAGCATCCTAGCAACCACCTGGAACAGCAAAGCAACCACCTAAGATACCATAGCAACCACCGAGCAACACCCATAGCATCCATAGCGGCCACCAGAAAACACCCTAGCAACCACCAGAGATACCATAGCACCTGGTTTTTTGCCCATTCCATTATTGAGCACTTTGAACTGCTCAGTGTATGAAAAGTGCTTCACAAATGATGCGCTATTATAGTTAAAGAAAAAATGGAACTAAATATCAAATTCCTGCAGTGTTCGTCCCCCACGGTTCTATTTTTTTCACCAACTGTTTCTGTAAAGTGACTTTTGGAGCCATTTTTGAGCTAAAAACAAAGAGGACACTCTCGGAGGCTCACAGACGCAGCTCTGTGCTGCAGATGTACCCGATAAGCCTCCGGAGGAGAAAACCCTAAAGCAGCTCTGTGCTTGCTTTGCAATTGAGGTTTCTAATAATATTTAAGTGACTGCTGAGGAGAGCAGTGTGTTTTGGCTCTGCTGTCCTCTTTTTTAATAAAGACAGAGCCTTTCTGTATGAAGGCCGGAGTCTGAGGCCGAACTATAACATGCACAAACTGAGAAAACAGCCGGTGTGAGTCTTATTTTTATACATTTCTAATGAAGCTTGATCTTAATAAGGGACAGTCGGAGTGGAATTTTCTCTGCCGCCTGTCCAAACCTCACATCACACTTCAGCTCACTCTAATATGTCTTGTCTTTGACGACGCTAAACCGCTAAAGCTGGCTAGTAAACGTAAATGAGTCTATAAAAGAGCCTCAGCTGTTTGACTTTATTTTAGCTCTTGTGTCTGAGCTAGCTGAGCGTTGTCTTTGATGACAGGCGGGGGTGGGAGGGGGAGGTGAAACTTAATATTATTGGTTAATATTAATTCTGGGTCCCTGCGTCAAAGAGGAAGCATAAACTGGGTCATATCTAGAGATGCACTGATACCACTTTTTCCCTTCCGGCACTGATACCTGATCCAGCCGATACCGAGTACCAATACCAATACTAACTCTATCTTAACCTAACTAAGTCCTGATATTTATACAGTTACATTTTTTAATATTTTACTATGGTCAAATCTGTGTTTTGTGTCACAAATAAAACACACTTAGCTTGACTAGATGCCATTTAGTTGCCATTATATTTTTTTAGATGAAACTGTAGAACAGACTGAGTTTATATCACAATACCTACATTTAGAGTCGGTTATTCATTCAGCCTAATGAGAAACTGTAGAACAGACTCAGTTTATATCACAATACCTACATTTAGAGTCGGTTATTCATTCAGCCGAATGAGAAACTGTAGAACAGACTCAGTTTATATCACAATACCTACATTTAGAGTCGGTTATTCATTCAGCCTAACGAGAAACTGTAGAACAGACTCAGTTTATATCACAATACCTACATTTAGAGTCGGTTATTCATTCAGCCGAATGAGAAACTGTAGAACAGACTCAGTTTATATCACAATACCTACATTTAGAGTCGGTTATTCATACATTTCTTCATTCAGTTAAATGAACTCCTCACAGGATATATGACATGTGATGTGGTCCAAAACCTCCCGCAAAAAACAATTTGAGGCATTACAGAGTGACTCGCATGCACACAAACACACACACACGTTGTGTTTTAGCTGTTTTCTTCTCCTGACTCAGTACTCATTACTAAAACTCTGACATAGTGCAGCTTTAATAAACCCTGATGATCAGCTGAGTTGATGAGCTGAAATGAATAAGTCAGAAAGTCAACCCACATTCCAGAGTTACACACTGCTGCTTTAGCTTTTCATTACCTGATTTACGAAAACCAAAGTTCTCATCAACTCACTGCTCATTCCTGAACATGGTCATGAAACGTCTGACCATGACGCAACGGAGTCTTCACTACTTCATCTGGTCGATTTTATTATGGCTTTTTCATGGCAATCCAGTGTGGCGATCACAGTTTTACAGTTGTCTCATAATACTAATACTAATACTACTACTACTAATAGTAATAATAATGTCATATTATTATATATAAAACATTATATTATCATATACATTATACATATATTTATATACAACCCATTTCCAAAAAGTTGGGACGGGGCAACAAAAGGCTGGCAAAGTTGTGTAATGCTAAAAAAAAAAGGTTCAACACTCTGTGAAAGACCACACAATCACGATCTAATAGTGCAACAATTCAAGAATAAAGTTTCTGAACATAAAATAGCAAAGACCTTCATCAACTACGGTACATAATATCATTAGTAGATTCAGAGAATCTGGAGAAATCTCTGTATGTAAGGGACAAGACCAAAAACCAGTGTTTGCTGGCTGTGATCTTTGGGCCCTCAGACAGCACTGCATTAAAAACAGACATAATTCTGTAGTGGAAATCACTGCATGGGCTCAGAAACACTTCTGAAAACCACTGTCTGTGAAAACAGTTCATCACTGCATCCACAAATGACAGTTAAAACTCTGAAACACAAAGAAGAAACCAAATATAAACAGGATCCAGAAACACTGCCACCTTCTCTGGGCCTGAACTCATTTAAAACGGACTGAGGCGAAGAGGAAAAGTGTTCTGTGGTCTGACAAATCAACATTTTAAATTCTTTTTGGAAATCATGGACACTGTGTCCTCTGGACTAAAGGCCACCCTGCTTGTTATTAGCACACAGTTCAAATTACAGCATCCATGATGGTATAGAGGGGCATTAGTGCACATGGCATGAGTGACGTGCACATCTGTGAAGGCACCATTAATGCTGAACGATACATGTTTTGGCAACATATGCTGCCATCCAGACGACGTCTTTTTCAGGGAAGGCCTTGATTATTTCAGCAAGACAATGTCAAACCACATTCAGCATGTATTACAGCAGCATTGCTCCATAGTAAAAGAGTCCATGTGCTAAACTGACCTGCCTGCAGTCCAGACCTGTCACCACTGAAAACATTTGAAATATAATGAACAAAAAATACAATAAAGCTCTGAAATCCTATATGAAGCAAGAATGGGAAAACATTTCACTTTCTAAACTACAGCAGTGTCTCCTCAGTTCCCAAACACTTACAGAGTGTTGTTAAAGAAGAGGTGATGAGACACAGTGGTAAACAGGCCCCCGTCCCAACTTTTTTGGAACGTGTTGTTGGCATCAAATTCAAAATGGGCATATATTTTTCACAAAACAATAACATTTCTCACTTTTGACATTTGATATGTTGTCTTTGTACTATATTTAATTAAATGTAGTGTTTACATGATTTGCATATCATTGCATTCTATTTTTATTTACATTTTGCACAGCGTCCCAACTTTTTTGGAAATGGGGTTGTACATATATATATGCTGCTGTTGGAACAAAACCTTATATCTCCAAAATGAGAACTTTACTTATGTACTTTACTTTTAATGTAAGTCAATAGAACAAGACGTTTTCCCAAGTAATTTTGGGCCGTTTCTTTTGGTTCATTCACCATGAAATGTACACACAGTGTAAAGAACAAAATGTACTTTAACATTATGTCAAAAACTGAAAAACAACAAAAATGGAGATACAAGGTTTTGTTCTGACAGCAGCGATATATAAATGTAAGGTAACATATAATCTTATATATTATTATTATCACAGCTGTCTACAGCATCCTTGTGTTGAATTCTGAGACAACAGAACAGGGAGATTATACAGTATCAAACACCTAAATGTAAGTCTACTGTAATATTACTGTAAAAGTATTGTAGTAATATTACTGTAAAAGTATTGTAGTAATATATGAAAACATACAGTATCATCAGCTTTTCTGTAAAACTAGGCACCAAAAGTACTTTTCTGAAGCAATTTTATTTGATTTTCATTTTTCCATCATTCAGATGATAAAATAGCTGTTGAGCTGCATTAATATCTGTGAACCAAAGTAAAAACAACAAGTTATTAATTAACTCGTTGTAAAGTTAGACATTAGCCTGCCAAGCTATGTTAGTTAGCTATGTAATTGCATGTTAGAAAACCTAAAATTGTACCACCATAAAATAAAAGAGGTCATATTCGAGTGAGTATAAACAGGAGTGTGTTATTAAAGAGTGAACGGGTCTCCTAACAACCACCTGGAAGAGCTGGTCGACCCCAAAACTGCCCCATCAGATAAACAGCACTTAAAGCTTTCATCTCTGAGAGAGAGGAGAAAATCAAGCTGATCAGATCTGAAAACATCCACAGGTGTTTCTGTCCATCCTTCCACTGTGAGAAGACGACTCAGCGCTGTGGGTCTGAAAGGATGTGTAGCTGATCAAGAAGAACCTCACTGAGAAAAGGAGATGGACACATCAAACAAAGAAGCTGAACGATGGACTGACCACCCCAGAGTCCAGACCTCAACACCACTGAATGTGTTTGATTACTTCAGAAAATGATCAACCAGCTTCTAAGACTGAACTTTGGAGGCGTGTCTGCAGATTCTTTGAGGAACTGAAAGTGGATTTTACTGGAAATAAAAAAGCGTGGACTAAACATTTTTTTTGTTTCCTGAGTTCCTCAGGGTTCCGTTTAAGGGCCTTCAATAATTTCTTATATTACTGTTAAGCTTTATTAGCTGCCTGTAAAGCACTTTGAGCTGCTACTCTTATGAAAATGTTCTTTAAATAAAGATATAATTACTATTATTACTATTATTATTATTTTTATTATTATTATTATCTTTTTTTGTTGTTGAACTGATAGCAAAAGACTGGAAAACACTTTCATGAAAGCCTAACAAACATGATTCTAGTTGCTATTTTTTATGTTTATCACTCTGAGCTGTTCAAAGTTGGTGCTTGTGCACTTTGTTCCCCTTGTTGGCTGAGTTCATGACTGTGTCCAGCACCTGGTGATTACCGTTTCTTTTATAGACTTTCCATAGAGCCAGAATAGTCACTGCAGGCTGATATGCTTTATCAAGGTCCACACAAATGAGTTGCACTACATCACTGCATTGTTTTGTGGCTTGTGTTATGAATGGCACGAAAGCATGATTGATTGGCCCTCAATCGCCCCTTAATTGGGCTTTGAGTGTTTGATTGCTGGACGCTGAGTCGTTGTATTGGCAACATCTCTCATGGCAACGGGCAAACTGCCTACGTCACGTTAGACTGTAGGAGATGCGTGGGAGTTTGGCATCCTCACCGATTTAAAGCAGGTCGGACGAAGTCCAAAAAGCAATAAAGCTGGGGTCAGGAGGTCACGGCTGAAAGAATCTGCCCTGTTAACATACCTTCAGTTCCGGCGGTTCCAGAGAGTAGGCCACAGATAAGAAAGGCCTGGAGGCCTGAGTTACACATCTGATTCATCTGTCGAGAAGGATCCTGTAATTACTGTTGACATTCTGAGAGATGATAAAGAAAACGCTGACATCACGCCACGCAAAGTGAATCAACACAGCTTCCGTTAGGGTTGTGTGAGTCTACACGTACATTTACTGTTTGATATTTATTTGGTTTTGCTTAATAATCCTCCTCAATTCCAGTTACACCATACTTTGAACTTCTGGCAAAGGTGGCATTGTATGGCAGTGGCATGTTTTAAGTCACTGAGCTCATCAATATGACCCATTCTACTGCCAGTGTGTGTCTATGTGAGACTGCATGGCTATGTGCTTGATTTTATACACCTGTTAGCAATGAGTGTGGCTGTAACACCTGAACTCAGAAATTTGGAGGGGTGTCCACATACTTTTGTCTTTTATTACAGCACAATGACAATAACACAATGACTTTTTGTCACCTATGCATGGCAGAACAGCTACATTCAACCAACAGTAGCACTTTATTTGAAGACTGCTTACACAGGACCTTCATAAACACTTAATAATATTTAAAAAACAACATGTGTACTTATTAAAATCTCTTGTCAGAGGAGCATCCAAGAAAGGCAGAGTCACAAGGATTGGTTGAGGCTCGCATTCCTTAGTGAACGATTGAAAGAATTTTAAGTATATCATCCTCTACAGTAATATCCAGAGAAATCTCTGTGTAAGGGAAATGGCAAGAAACTACAAATGAATGCCCATGACCTCTGACCTGTCAGATGACACTGTGTTAAAAACCAGCGTGTTTTTATGATGGAAATCACCACATGGGTTCAGAAATACTTTGATAAACTGTTGTTAATACACATCCTCCAGCATGGCATCCACAAATGCAGGTTAAAACTGTACTCTGCACAATGGAAGTCACATATTAACAACCTCTAGAGACGCCACCGACTTCTCTGGGCTGGAGCTCATCTGAAATGGACTGATACTCAGTGAAAACGTGTATTGTGGTCTGAAGAGTCCAACTTTCAGAATGTTTATGGAAATAATGGACATTGTGTTCTCTAGGTCAAAGAAGTAAAGAACCATCCAGATGGTTACCAGCGTAGAGTTCTAAATCCAGCATCTGTCATGGTGTGTGTGTGTGTGTGTGTGTGTGCGTATTAGTGGGTAACCTGCACATCTGTGAATGCACCATTAACACTGAACACATTTTGGAGCAACATATGCTGCCTTCTAGATGCCGTCTTTTTCAGGGACGTCCATGATTATTTCAACATGACACATCAAGAAACATTCCGCACATATTACATCATGGCTGCATAACCAGAGACGGCAGGTGCCAGACTGACCTGCCTGCAGTCCAGGCAGGTCAGTCTAGCACCCGCAGTGCTAGAACACACTTTGAAAATGTGTGTTCTATTATTCTCAAAATATGACAATAAATGCCCTGCATGGTTGCAGAGCTGAAGCCTAGTATAAGAGAAGAATGACAAAACATTACTCTGTCAAAACTGGAACATTCCCAAATGATTATTAAGTGCTGTTAAAGGGAAAGGTGATGTAACACAGTGTAAATATGCTCCTCCCTACTGTTTTGGAACATTTTGCAGGCACAAAATTTGGAGGGAGTGTATATTTAGAAAAAAAAAACATGATACAGGTCAAACAGAATTTACTTATCACTGCTTCCTGTTGTGATTATAGCTTTATATACTGTCCCAGCTTTTTTGGACTTGGATTTGTAGGCCCTGTTGGTGACTTTAAGGGATTCACGCCATAAAAATCCCTTGAATATGTCACTTTGCAACTTGAAGTATGGCTTTCTAACCCCTTGAATGGCCAGCGGGCCCAAAATTTTATTACACACTTCTATAACCTAAGAACAGCTCAGCCAGTTTGTATTGAGGTCCGTGTAGTTTCTGAATAATAAGCCTTAATGTGTAATAAGCCTGAGATTTTAAGGGGTTAATTATGTTAATTTTAGTGCTTATGCAGGTGTTATGAAGTCCCTATGTAGTTAGTCTTTAAATACAGGCATTAAACAAATCAGCATAGTAGATAATATCTGTTCATTAGTTGAAAAACACAACAAAAAATGCTTGTGCGCTGGATCAACACATTCCGTAATACATGGTGGTCACTATGTTGTTTTTCTTGCCTTTGCAATAACACCCCCCCCTCCCCCCCCACTCGCTTTTATTCCCTCTTTCTCCAGAGGCACGCGGAGTTGCACTCAACTGACGAAACTCAACAACATCGGTTCCCCCAACTCCACCCCACCCTACACACCCGTCTGGGGTGACATCACCCTGTGATGTCATCAAGAGACCACCAGAGGCATGCCGGTGTGACATCACTCTGGCGCAGGTCGGAGTGGAGTTGCGAGGCAGCTGCGCTCGCCCTCCGAATGCGGACCTGCGACTAGCCTTTCACACAGCACAATCGCGCTAATTCAAACAATCTGATCCAGACCGAGCTCGGCTTTTTTTGGCTACTTAGCCTGTTTGTAATGGGCTCCCTGGACAGATTCATTTGCTTGTGTGTGTTTTTCAGTGTTGCAGTCAGTGATGAAACACGGCAGAGGAGATATTTGTTTAGGAATGCGAGAGCGAGGTCAGCGTCTTGGCAGGAGATAGCTGGGGTGGAGGGTGGAGAGAAGGGGTGGAGGGTAGAGAGGGGGTGTAGAGGGAGGGAAAGAAAGAGAAAGAGTTGGAATTTCCCTACTTAAACTTCCATCTGCAGCTTCGGAGATCAATTCCCCTGGATTATAGCACTGGCTTCATGACGCAAATCGCCTGCATGTAAGGGACGCAACATCTGCCTATGACACCAACGACAAAACATTACAGCAACAAAGCCAAACATTACTTTCTTAAGGGCACTAAGGGCACTTTTTAGAAGAGGAGGCAAAAACAGGTGACTAGGTGGTCAGAAGAAGATGGATCCAGTGGGGAACCGTGACTATTAGAGCTACGCCAGGGGTCGGCAATATACGGCTCCGGAGCTGCATGCAGCTCTTTTACTGCCCTGTTGTGGCTCCACAGCTGAATCAGATTAGTAGGTAAAAATAAAATAATCCTCCTTTACAGTAAAATAAAGCTCTGCTGATCGTTCAACACAGTTTAACAATAAATGATCTTAAACTCTGGAGTTAATGTAGAACTGCTAATTCACCCTTTAACCCTGAAGATCAGCGCAGACTGCTGGTCACCATAGCAACACAGACAACAGTCTCGCCTAGCTAGTAGCTAACGAAACGGCAAAGAGAGAGATTTAAGACGAACATCGATAATTTAGAGATGAATGGACTTATTTACATTTATAATCACTCCAGCTGGTTTCCTGTTACGTTTAATCTGCAACGAGAAACTGAAACACTAAAAAGTTGCAAAACTGAAGTCAGGTTCTCATTCGCCAGCTTCTTGTTTATATTCTCCCGTTCCACCTTAAATGGTGCTGCAGTTACATTCTGGTGCCTCAGACACCATTTAAGATGGAAAAGGAAAATTCGAACAAGAAGCTGGCGAATGAGAAGCGACTTCAGTCTCGTAAAAAATCAAACGTTGAGACATTTTACAAGAAACTGTTCTACTTTTGAGGAAAAGTTTCCTGCTGGAGATGTGAGAAAAGCAGCTATAGCTGAGCTAAAGCTTAAAGCAGAGCAGAGTAAGTCTGTGTTTTCATTCATATTCTATTTTTAGCCTATATTAGTACATTGGCACATACTGAGACATGTTTACAGCCAAGATGGTAAAATGAACATAAAATGTTGTGGCTCTCAAGGTGGTTTGATTTTTGTTGAAAGGACAAACATTTTAACATTTGGGTTGTGACATGTGAGCTATGCCTTCAGTTCAGGCCATACATGTTAAAACCTTGGTCAAAAAAAACCTCTACAATGATGTTAATTTCTGCTAGCACCTCTAGGATCCTATGGGATCCTAATGATATGTTAGCACTGAGCTAACAGCAATGCATATAAACTTGTTTTGGTCATTCTAGATTTAACAAAGCATTTTTCAGTCCAAAGTTCTTTTTCAAAACTCTTCACACCCCTCTCTGCAGAAAATTGTAGCTCAGCAGTTCATTTTAAACCAAAAATGCTCTAAATCTACCTGAACATAGAAGCAGAAGCATCTCAAAACATCACCACCAGTGTTCTTACATCAGGACTGTTTTGTCAGTCACAGCATAATAACCTCAGAAATGCTAAGAACTGCTGGCTTTAAGGTAGTTCCACTGTTTTATGTAAATCTATGAAGTAGTAAAGAGTTATTTGCTCTGCAGGTTGTTTTTCTGATTGTAATTTGTATATTTTTCTTTGGCTGAAAATGTAAATGACATAGTAAAAAGTGGAACAGGGCAGAAGTTGATTTGAAGTGTTTTTGAAATTTGAACTGATGCGAAATATTAACCTTGTTCATCTAAACTAAAGATTTGCTTTGCATTGTTTCAGTGAAAGTGTATATTTGAGTTGAATGAAGCAGTTAAGTTATTTTTTAAGTAATAGGGACCAAATAATCCAGTACTTTACATTATCTCCACCTGGCTTGCATCATTTGTCCTCATCCACATCACAACTAATGTCCTCTAATGCTGATACACATGCCAATAAGCACTTGCTTATTATGCTCTGGGCCCTTAGTGGACTGTCCATTGTGATCAAAATAATTCAGTGTACACAAACATTTGCAAATTGAGTTCTAGAAAAAAATCTTTTAGCAATTGTAGAAATGGCTTGTAAATGACGTTTTATATTTTATTTTAAACTTTGTAACAGTCACATTTTTTACACAGCGGTAGTATCACACTGAGTCCTGGCACAGAGCTGCTGCTGTTTGATATTTCTGAAAACTTACTGAAACATGGTGCTTCAGGCTACCACATATTCACAGTAACTGACATATCTAGATCTTCCAGAAGAACCAGAGTTCTGTTTTTCTCACAAAATTCCACCGACTGAAAATCCAAATGCGATTGGATGAATTATGTGCAGCACTTATTCTGATAAATGACCAATGGGAGAGCTTACATTTACAGCATTTAGCAGACCTTCTTATCCAGAGCGACTTACAAAAATTGCCTTGTCTATCCAGAGAAAGTATCTTTGCTAGTCACAAATAGGTTAGAGAGAAAGACAGTCCTGAGCTCAGATACTGCTAAAAACAAAAGCCCATGTTGATACCCAGAGAAAAGAGACAGAGTTAAACACAGAGCAATACAATACATTTCAATAAGTGCAGTACAGTACATTTCAATCAGTTACATAACTCAGTGCTCACTTAAGTGCTATACAAAGAGACGGTCTTCAGTCTGTGTTTGAAGACCACGAGAGACTCTGCTGTTCGGTCAGCCAGTGGGAGTTTGTTCCACCACCTGGACTCCAGGACAGAGAAAAGTCTTGATGCTTGTCTTCCATGTGTCTTGAAGGATGGCGGGTCAAGCCGAGCTGTACTCGAAGCTCGAAGGACTCGAGGTACAGTTCGAGTTTTGACCATTGCCATCAGCGAGGGAGGGGCTGGTCCATTTTGGCTTTGTAGGCATCAGGGCTTTAAATCTGATGCAGCTACAGGAAGCCAGTGAACGGAGCGCAGCAGTGGAGTGAACTCAGGAAGATTGAAGACAAGCCGAGCTGCTGCATTCTGGATGAGTTGCAGAGGCTTAATGGTCTACATAGGAAGATCAGCCAAGAGCGAGTTGCAGTAGTCGAGCCTTGAGATGACAAGAGACTGAACGAGCACCTGGGTGGCCTTTTGAGTGAGGAAGGGTCGGATCCTCCAGATGTTGTACAGGAGAAATCTGCATGAACGAGTCCGGTTCGGGATATGAGCCGAGAATGATAACTGACCATCCAGAATCTCACCAAGACTTCTTTACCCCTACGGACGGAACGATCAGAGAGTTCTCGAATGAGATGGTGAGATCATGATGAGGACCTGTAGTTGCAGGGATGAGTAGCAGCTCAGTCTTGACAGGATTGAGCTTCAGGTGCTGAGCTGCCGTCCATGAAGAGACGTCAGACAGACATGCTGCGATGCCACTGGAAACCTGGGTGTCAGAGGGTGAGAAAGAAAGCATTAGCTGAGTGTCATCAGCATAGCAGTGATAAGAGAAGCAATGAGAGAATATTACATCACCAAGAGAACGAGTGTAAAGAGAAAAGAGAAGAGGACCCAGCACCAAGCCTTGTGGGACACCAGTGGAGAGCCTGAATGGAAAGGATGTGGACCCTCTCCATGTTTCCTGATAAGAGTGACCCTCCAGATAGGACTTGAACCGCTTTCACGCAGAGCCAGTGATTCCAAGGTTGGTGAGGATGTCCAGAAGGATTGTATGGCTGATGGTGTCAAAAGCTGCTGAGAGGTCAAGAAGAATCAGGACAGATCTTGCTGACTGGAGCTCACTTTTCTGGTAAGCTTTCCACAAGATGTTGGAGAGTGTCTGTGGGAATTTGTGTCCATTTAAAAGAGCATTTGTGAGGTCAGACACTGATGTTGAATGAGAGGGTCTGGCTCATAAGCTCAATTCTAGTTCATCCCAAAGGTGTTCAGTGGTGTTGAGGTCAGGGCTCTGTGAGGGCCACTGGAGTTCCTCCACACCAAACTGGTCATTCCATGTCTTTATGGAGCTGCTTTGTGCTCAGGGACTCAGTCATGCTGGAACAGGAAAGGCTCTTCCCCAAACTGCTGACACAAAGCTGGAAGCAGATAACTGTGTAAAATGTCTTTGTGCTGCAGCATCAACATCACCCTTCACTGGAACTGAGAGCCCAAACCCTGAAAAACAGCCCCGCCCATCATCCCTCCTCCACCACACTCTACTGTTGGCTCTGCATTCCGGTAGGTAAAGTTCTCCTGACATCCACCAAACCCAGATTCATCATCAGACTGACAGATAGAGAAGCTGATTCATCACTCCAGAGAACACGGTTCCACTGATCCAGATTTTTATCCAGATCCAGATTTCATACATGTGTATTTTGATTGATTAAATCAATCATACTGGTGTGGATGTAGAAGGTGGAGATTATTTTAGAATGGTATAAAGAATATAACAAAGAAATAACAATAATAATAAATAAACTGTCACTGTAAATAAAACTGAAATATCAGTTTTCAAGTTATCAATGTTTACCTCTAACATTGGATTAACTTGTATCTCTAACATATATAAGACATAAAGCCCCTTTCAGTTACCCTGAAAGTTAATAAGAACCATTTGGGTGATCCATCTGCATGCATGCATAAAAATGCCAAACATTTAACAAGGAAAAAGCTGAATTCCAATAATAGGAGAGAGATATCAGCACTTTCACATGTGATGCACTATAACTTCATCATCAGAGCAGTGGTTTGGGAGATGAGTGATGAGTGAAGCAGGGTGACTGGGTTCACCGTGGCCGTGACTGAGCTGAGCTGAAGAACAGTGGTTCATCCAAACCAACATTTCTACGATTGCTGCTCTAAAGAGACTGGCGCCATTCTCAGTGTGTGAGTGCGTATTTGTTTTCATACAGTTTAAGGTCAAAAATGCTCTGACCTGTTAGGAAACCCTACAGGACCAACACATGAGACATATTATTACATATTTGTAATTGCATGTATAATACATATGAGCTATATTGACATACTGACCAAAGCAATACAGGTATATTCAAAATAGTAACTTTCCAGGAGAGGATATATATATATATATATATATATATATATATATATATATGAGACATTATTACATGTAGTATATATGGGACATGTTATTATTTCACATAGATACTTGTGTTTTTGTCTTCCTGTTTTGAAGTCTGTGACCTTAATTATCTCTTTAGACCTTAATTAGGCTAAATATCAAAGCACTTCCAGCTCACAATTAGAAGATATCAAAGCCCTTCAAAGATATCAAAGTGTTTCCATCTCACAATTTGCACTGTCTGAAATGTCATTAAGAAATTAAGAAGTTATGGGGAGATAAAATCAAGGTAAGATCAGGAAGAGCAAGAGAACTCTCAGATAGAACTGCTCATATCCTGAACAGAAAGGTAAAGCAAAACCCCCACATGACAACAAGGGACCTGGAGAAGATCTTGCTGACACAGACGTGGTGGTGCACTGTGCAGAACTGCTTGCACAAATATGATCTGCATGGAGGAGTGATCAGAAAAGGACCATTTCTGCAACCTCATCACAACATCAACGTTTGAAGTATGGAAAACATCTAGGTAAGTCAGAGTTGTTTTGGATACAAGTGCTGTGCGCTGATGAAGCAAAAATGAAATTCTTTGGCCACAGTCACCAAAGTTACACAATTAAAAAAGATGGTCCTTTAAGGGTTTACTAAAAGTATATAGAACCCTGAGCACTGAAAGAACCATTTGTATGCTTAAATGGTTATTTGTATGGTGAAATCATTCTTCAGATTAATGGAGAATGTGTTGTACATGGTTCTATACAGCAATAAAAAAAATTATTCTATTGATATGATGTCAAGCTTGTAACAATAAATAAAGTCAGTTTTCAAAACGGTTCTATATAGAACCATGTACAACACATCCTCCATCAATCTGACGAATGATTTCACCATGCAAAAAAAACATTTAATCAATTTAACACAAATTGTGTTTTGAGTGTTCCTGGTTCTATATAGAATGACTGTCTTTACTTAACAACCCTTGAAGAACTATCTTTTTAACCCCTCAAAAGCCCAGGCTCAATACATATTAGGGCTTATTATTCAGTAACTACAGGGACTAATAGCTGACCGAGCTATTCTTAGATTATAGAAGCGTGTAATGAAACTTCTGGCCTGCCGATGAGCCCTGGACATTTACAGGGGCTAAGAGTGTAAGTTTGGAGAAAAACAAGAGCAGCATTTGATGAAAGGAACACCTTGCCAAGTGTTAAGCATGAGGGTGGAGCTATTTTGCAGCTAGTGGTACAGAAACATTGCAGAGGTGGATGGAAGAATGGATTCCACTAAATATCAGAACATTGCTGTGAGGATTTGATTGAGCACTCGTGAGGTCAGGTACTGATGTTGGATGATCAGCTCTGGGTCACAAAGGTACTGGATGGAGCTCCATCACTCCTGAGAACACAGTTCCACTGTTCCACAGCCCAATGCTGGGGGGGCTTTATACCCCTCTGGCCCACGCTTGGCACTGGACATGGAGACCTTAGGCTCATGTGCAGCTAATCCAGAGCGTCCATTCTATTGGCAGTGCTTTCAGATATACAGTGTATTATTATTTCTTAAAAGTAGAACCATATAGCACATGTGAGACATACTGTAGTATATTGTATAAAATGAAGTGTGTTCTTGACAGAGAAGGAGATGTTGAAGGAGTTGGGACTCATGCAGAGAGGAATAGACTGTGAAAAACTAGAAAAGTAGAGAGAAAAGAGATCGAGGGAGGAGTGGGAGAATGAGAGGAGAAACTCGTGTGATTGCAAAGAGAAACAGGAATGTTTCAGAGTGAGTAGTGAAGCATGTGTGTATGAGGAGAAAGAGGCCAGGCTGTGTAATGTTGCGGCTGATGGCGGAGGCCCAGCGCTGCCTGTTGCGTCATGGTGCTGCTCCCTCCTCTGTTAGGCAGCTCCAGAGCACCACAGCTCTCAGCATGACTGTTAAAAGGCAGAAAGGAATCCTGCTTCGAACACAGCTGGAGAAAGTGATCCAAACTGCATGAAAGCTAGCAATATTTAACCCCTTAAATGGCCAGGCCCCGCCAGCAGTCCTGAAGTTTTACTCCACTGTTCTGTAATCTAAGCAGAGCTCAGCCAGTTTGCATCGAAGTCCCTGTAGTTACTGAATAATAAGCCTTAGTATGTAATAAGCCTGAGATTTTAAGGGGTTAAAGTGATATTTTGGTGAAAAATGAGATTTGCTAATTTCTGCTCACATTACCTCAAATGTAGTCGACCAGCCAAGATGAGACTGTGCCTGAAGTTTGCTTGCCTGTTTTACACTGAAGCTAAGAGTACGCTGTTAAGAAAGACGGCTCTTCAAATGTCCTTTATCACATTTAAAAATTATGATTCTTCAAGAGTTCCTTAGTGAAGAAAATGGTTCTATATAGAACCATGAAGACCCAAAGAACCCTTTGTATATTAAAAGGGCTTGACATTATAACAATAGAAAAATCCTCTTTTTAGCACTATGTGTAGAACCCTTTTCAAAAAGATTCTGTTTAGAAGCTTTTACAGAGTATTCTCCATCAATCTGAAGAAGTATTCCACCATTCAGAGAACCCTTTAATCATACAAAGCGTTCTTTGTGCATTCATGGGTCCATATAGAACCATTTTCTTTACTAAAGAACCTTCGAAGCGCCATCTTTTTTGAGTGTGTAGATAACAACTCTGATAGAAAAGCTGATCATCAGAAAAAACAGCATATGTTGTGTTTTGGACGCTGGTATGTTGGTCAACCAGCATGATCACGCTGGGTGACCAGCTAAACCAGCAACAGACCAGCACTAGATCCACATATACCAGCAAAGACCAGCTTAGACCAGCTCTAGACCAGCATACACCAGCGAAAACCAGCTAAGACCATCTGTAGACCAGCATATACTGACAACAACCAGCTTAGACCAGCACTAGACCAGCATATACCAGCAAAGATCAGCTTAGACCAGCACTTTTCACCAGCATATACCAGCAAAGACCAGCTTAGAGCAGCTCTAGACCAGCATATACCAGCAGAAACCATCTTAGACCAGCTCAGACCAGCAAAAAACATCTTAGACTGGCTCTAGACCAGCATATACCAGCAAAAGCCAGCTTAGACCAGCTCTAGACTCAAGAGTTTTATTGTCATATGCACAGCAGAAACAGGCAGTTACACTGTACAATGAAATTCTTACTTTGCTGTTCCTCCATTCACCAAATGGACCAAACAGACCAGCATATACCAGCAAAAAATGAGCTTATACTGGCTCTAGACCAGCATATACCAGCAAATACCAGCAACGACCAGTACATAACAGCAAAAACCATCTAAGACCATCTCTAGACCAGCATATACTGGCAAAGACCATCTTAGACCAGCACTAGACCAGCATATACCAGCAAAGACCAGCTTAGACCAGCACTAGACCAGCATATACCAGCGAAAAACAGCTAAGACCATCTCTAGACCAGCATATACTGGCGAAGACCAGCTTAGACCAGCACTAGACCAGCATATACCAGCAAAGACCAGCTTAGACCAGCACTAGACCAGCATATACCAGCAGAAACCAGCATAGACCAGTTCTAGACCAGAATATACCAGCAAACACCAGCCTAAACCAGTTCTACACCAGCATAAACCAGCAAAAACTGGCCTAGACCAGCTCTAGACCAGCACAGACCAGCATATACCAGCAGAAACCAATATAGACCAGCAATAGACCAGCATATACCTGCAAAAAACAGCTTAGACTGGCTCTAGGCCAGCATATACCAGCAAAGACCAACATATGCCAGCAACGACCAGCTTAGACCAGCAATAGACCAGCATATACCAGCAAAAACGATCTTATACTGGCTCTAGACCAGCATATACCAGCAAAGACCAGTATATAACAGTGAAAAACAGCTAAGACCATCTCTAGACCAGCATATACCAGCAAAGACCAGTATATAACAGCGAAAAACAGCTAAGACCATCTCTAGACCAGCATATACTGGCGAAGACCAGCACTTTTCACCAGCATATACCAGCAAAGATCAGCTTAGACCAGCACTAGACCAGCATATACCAGCAGAAACCAGCATAGACCAGCTCTAGACCAGAATATACCAGCATACACCAGCCTAGACCAGTTCTACACCAGCATATACCAGCAAAAACGAGCTTAGACCAGCTCTAGACCAGCATATACCAGCAGAGACCAATTTAGACCAGCATATACCAACAAAAAACAGCTTAGACTGGCTCTAGACCAGCATAAACCAGCATATGCCAGCAATGACCATCTTAAACCAGCAATAAACCAGCATATACCAGCAAAAACCAGCTTAGTCCAGCTCTAGACCAGCATATACCAGCAAAAACGAGCTTAGACCAGCTCTAGTCCAGCATATACCAGCAAAGAACTGCATATACCAGCAAAAACGAGTTTAGACCAGCTCTAGTCCAGCATATACCAGCAAAAACCAGCTTAGACTGGCTCTAGACCAGCATATACCAGCAACGACCAGCTTAGAACAGCTCTACACAAGTGCTAATTTTCCTTTTATTTATTTATTTATTTACTTTCTCCAATATCCTCCTGAGTTTGTTCTTAAATGTGTTCTTGATAAAGATCCTAAGAAAAAGTCTCCGTCAGATTCATGACGTGTTCTTGTAGTGCAGAACTGTTCTCACCTTTGTGCTCTTGAGTGTGTGTAGATTCTGTTCTTACCTAAGAACTAATCCCAGATCAGAGAACACTGGTGAGTCAGCATCTTCGTCAAAACTACATAAGTGGGTTTAGAAAGAAATTTCTTCTAAAGAACAGTTGGTGAAAGAGGCCCAGTGTGTTTGAGAGCAGATTTAGACATACAGTTAGCACCATGCTAACTGGCAGAGTATATGTTTCCATTGCTCGTTAGCTACGTTAGCCACATAACTAAAGACTTCAGACACCAAACATTGCTCAGCTGATGAATTACATCTGGGGTAAATTCAATTTTGTGTCTATTCTTTAAGGTGAAATTACAGCGTAGTTGGCGTTTCTTGCGAGATGTGTTATTTAAGAAATTGCTTTGTCCGTATGCTTCGCGTTATCCTGCTTTGCGTGTGTTCAGGGACCACCCCTCCTCCCCACACCCCTCGCTCCATGCTGTCAGGCAAAGTTATAACATAATATAGTGTTTCCCTTTAGATTACCACCAGATGTTTAATGTACAGCGTAGAGAGAAAGCTCGGCGTGTCACTTTCGCCCTGATGCTCCAGCAGATTCTACTGCATGAAATTAATTTTGACTGTCGTCTATTTAAAGATGCTAAGATACTGAAAGTTATCTGAGCAAAAATGTAACTTTATAGGTCAAAGATGCAAAGGAACCATCATCTGTCTTATAGATCTGGCTTATGAGATATTATTTTGGGGCTGTCATGATGTCCAAGTACTGTCCTTTATTGGGGGATTTTAATAACTTACAACAAAATCCAATATATCCAGCCTCGTGTGCGCATTCACAGAGTCCCGGGAAAGAAAATACCTCCCAAGAGTTTGAACATTTGAAATTGAGAGATGATTATGGGAAAAACAGTAATAATAATTTTCAACACAAAGAGGAAAGCTGCACATTTTCAGGATCGTTCCTGGCCAGGAGAACGAGAGCAAGCGAAGGAATGGTTTGCATTAAGTGAGCGAAGTGCTGCCGAGAGCTCCACATTTGATCAGCAGGGCCTGGACTGGAGCCAAACCATGTCATTAACCTCTTATTAATTCTGGCACCAGTGAAGGCCACAGCTCTGATGGCAGTGGTTTCTAAAGGCGTGTTTACCAAACACGGCTCTCGGATCCAAGCTTGAAGTTCCAGGCCTCTCCAGTGACGTCTGGGGCTGCTTTATGTGTTAGTGCCGCGAGGGCATGCTAGCGCAGCTTGTGTTAGCTTGCTAGCGCTTAATCCTCCAGAGCTGTGGGGAGATCCTAATGATCATCAACACGGCCAGATGATACGCAACGCATCGAGTCCTAAGAAATTGTGTCCGTTGTGGAGTTTTTTGATGTCTGAAGCTGCTTTTGATGTTAGTGCTCTGAGGTCATGTAGCAGAGCTTGTATTAGCATGCTAATGTTTAAAATATAAGAAATCAGAAAGACTGAAATTGAGGAGAATTTGACTTAATACTAGTGAAATTATCTGTTCATGCAGCAAAATCATTTTATTCAACAAGAAATCTTCAAATAAGCTCCAGTCTAGAAATAAGTAGCTCTGATAAGAGTTCAAAGGTCTGAAATAAGTAGAAAAGACTCACTGCAGCTCAGTAATAAGAGAAATACACTGAATATTAGTGAAGAAATCTTTTTGCATTCTTAATTTCAGCACAGTGAAAGAATGAAGGCGAGGAGGAAGAAAATGAATCAGTAATTTTAGTGTAAATGACTGACCATTAGTGGACGAAGATTCTGCTGTTACTGAAAGAAGTCGTCTGATGTTAAACCAGGTCTAAACCCATATTTAATTTAAAACTAGTCCTTAATCTCAGAGCAGAAACTGATTTTACTGACATCACAACAAGTGAAATTTCCCTCAACGTTCATCTCCTGATAGGTGAAGCATTTAGGGTCGTTGACTAAAAATGTATTATTAAATAAATGTTGAATTTGTGTCTTTAAATCTTGAAACAAGTTTTTTAGTGAAAAAGCATGGATTGGTGCTCTATCTAATGATGCTCGTTTAACCAGTAAATTATTCAATTTTACGATTTCCTGACTAATTTAGGCATAAAATATGGTCAATTTAAGAATATACCATGATTTCATAGATCATAGATACTGGTAATAACTTTTAAATCAAAATCATTAATTTCATATTTCTTAGAAAACACAGAACAATCTGCAATGTAAGAATCCCAGCAAATCATTAGTCACATTTACAAGCAGCCTAATAATCTGTTAATAATCCGACTAATAGCTCAATTGGAATAGAATACGTCCATGTATATACTTCCTATCCAATTGATCGAGGTGGGTAATCCTGTAAATAATCTGTTAAATAGAAGAATAATATCCATGTAAACGCCTGTATCTGATTACATTCCCTATCGGAAAGTTTAAGTCCGTTCTGATCATGTTCGTCGCGTCATAGTGAGAGTTTATACCGTTCAACATGGCGGAGCAGAAACTGGTCTGCAGAGGAGACGAAGTTTATGCTCTGATCTTTAAAAGACGGCGGTGGGACGGACGTCCAGTTTATGTGTCTCAGAACACGACGTCTTCCTCTCGGCCTTCTTTAATAAGGACATGTGAAGGACGTTTTCCTGAGTCTGACATCATTTTAAAGTAATTAAAAACACAAGCGCTGCTCACTGCTGCTCGTCTCACTCTGACTGGACTCACGTGATGCTGGTTGTCATGGTAACGCCTACACTAAGTGGTTCTCCACACATGCGCGTCATTTTGGATCTGATTACTTTAAGTGCGCATGTAAATGAAGATGTTCCATCAGATTGTTGAGTAGAGTGAGAAGAAACACTTCAGTCTTTATCTGTAATCAGAATGTATTCAATCGGATTGGAGAAAATCTTTGCACAGCCATTGAATGTCACAAACGCTTAATACCAAGGTTAGAACCAGGTCTACAGGTCAACTAAAGGTATGACATGCTTGAGTCCTGGTGCAAAGCTTAGCGTGAATGTAAGAAACCTAATGCCCGGCAAACGGTAGAGGATAAGTAGGCCGATTTTGAGACCAATTTGCCCCTCTTGACAATTGATGATGATCTTCCCAGATGATCCTGTGCTGTGGAGTGTCTATAATCCAATCTTTATTCTGATCTGCTGCCAGTCCAGTCAGGGCCCTGACTGCAAATCGTAAATATTAAACATGATCAATATTTCGTCACTGTCCAAAGAAAATCAAGTATCTCCAAAGTAGTAACTTTACAGGAGAGGGCAAAAACTCTCTTACCTTTTAATGTAAGTCAATGTAAAGAGATTTTATTCCAAGTGATTTTAGAGCATTTTTATTGGTCCATTCATCATGAAACTTACACACAATGTAAAGGACATGGTGTGTTAAAATGATGTAGAAAAATAAAAATCGACAAAAATGGAGTTACATGTTTTCCTTTGGATAGTGACGATTTGCAACTCAGTATCCTGTAATGTGGGGCAGATGGCATCTCTCTGAGGTGAAATGCAACATTGACACTGAGAAATCCCGCAAAGTAGCAGTTCGCAAGAAACTCCTGTGAGGTTTTGAGGATCAGAGCTGTTGGTCGGGACTCTTGTTGGAGTGTATAATCTGAAAGTGTGGGGTGTTTCTTTCAGGTCAGGTTGTGCAGTGTGGGGACTTTGATGACTAACAACAATCAAGGACTAAAAAATAGGTGAAAAATGTCATTATGTGTGGGTCTCTCATATTTCCAACATTGGTTAGGATTATTAAAATCCTGTAGTGTTGACCAGGCATCAGTTACCACTGACCTCACTCCATTTATTTTCACACTGTGAAGGCAGAACTTGGATTTATTAGACGTCTGTCAGTCTTTCTTACAAATCATCAAACAAGCCATAAATCACTCTGCAGTTTCTCTGACTTATACAGTCCCATCATCAGTGGTCATGTGACGTGTCTTGCTGGCCTATCAGTTGACACTTTTCTCCAGGGACCTTGAGGCACTGCCTTGATAGATTTGAACCACGTGTCCAAACACCTCCCAAATCACATTTACTGGGCACACGGCTTCCAGAGGCTTGTTTAGGTCTTTTGACACCAGGAAAAGGTGCTGTGTTTGTGTTACTGACTAATAGGGCCTAATGGTGGCTGCGACCGTAAGGTAGGGTTCAGTCCTGTTCTTGTTATTTTCTGCTTGGTTGAGCCCGACCTTGTGGTTTGACTCCATTCAAACCATGTGTGAGAAGCGGGAGAGGGAAAATAAAGAGGGCATACTTCTCATAACTCCACGGTTTCACTGACTGGGGAATGGCAAGGTGGAGAAATGGATAACCGAGCTGACTGTGCCGAGTCCGATCAGATACACTGCATTAGAAAGCGTTTGTAAGGTGCTGGTAAAAGAATCTACAGATTGAATTCTCCTCAGAGTTTGTGAGCTTGTGATCCAGTGGATCATTTTGGGGGAAGGGGCCTTGTTACAGGTGGGGTCAGGGGCAGCTAGAAAGAATTATGTCCTTCAAACATTATGAGGATAAACCCGCCAATTATCCTCCTGCTTTGTAGTAATTATAAAGGGAAAGAAAGAACACAATTCACAATCGCTGACCTCAGTATAGATGTCTGGGGTGAATGGTTGAAGATCATGAAGTGCTGTTAAACTGTCTGTTATTTACAGTTTCATTTACTGAAGAAAAAAGAGTTGTGAAAAGGTAATTGCCCCTCCCCCAAACATAGGAAATGGTGGCACCGCAGAAATTTTCTTTACTTTGGCTAAATTGGAGGGCTTTCAAGCATGAACTGACCGTTTAAGGTCCTGCCACAGTATCTCTGATAGTGATGCATAACCCGGCTGCACCAGTGATGTTTTTCTGCAGGATTTTCAGGTACAAAGCAGAATTTATGGTTTTCAGTCGCCCAGACCTTGAAGCACCAAGGCATCCTTGCACCAACATACTACCACCACCATGTTTCACTGTTGGTATGATGTTCATATTGTGGAATGCTGTATAGATTTACACCAGATGTAACAGGACTGTTTTCCAAAAAGTTCCACTTTTAACTCATCAGTTCACAGATCAATTTGTATTTTGAGTATTTTTGAGATGAGCCTATATACTCATTAGCAGTTCTTTTCATCCTGCAACTCTTCTATGCGTACCATTTTTGCCCAGTCTCTTTCTAATGTACAGTCATGATTGCTGATCTTATTTAAGGCAGGCAAGGTCAGCAGTACCCCAGGTGTTCACTTGGGTTCTTTTGTCACTTCTTGGATGAGTCGTCAGTGTTTTCTTGGACGATTTTTGGTGGGACAAACATTTCTGTGAAGGTTCATTGCTGTTCCAATTTTTCTCTATTTGGAGATAATAGCTCTCACAGTGGTTCACTGGAGTCCCATAGCCTCAGAAATGACTCCAGACTGACATATTTCAACTTTCTTTCTCATCTCTTCCGGAATTTCTTTGATGGCGGCATAGTGTGCGCTGCTTGATAAGACTCTATATAAGTGATAAGGTTCTATATAAGTGATGTTTAGATTCAACAGGGCTGGAAGTGATCAAGCCTGGACATGGTTTAATTGATCCCAAATATCAACTAAATTTGGTTAAATGAGGAATTTGTAAGATTTTTTTTTCCAAAATGAACTAAAACTATCAACAGAATGTGAGGAAATAACAGCTTTGACATTGTCAAAGCTGTCTATGTATCATGTTGCAGAGATATCTACTGAAGTTAGCAGGCTGACCAGCTAGCGCTAGCCTGTCCTGTCTCATGATAACACTTTGTACTGAAGGAGGTGATAGTGAGTTACTGTAGCATTGAGTATCCCATCAGTCCAACATGAGAGGATGAAGAAGTAGCCGCTCCCTCCTGGAAAGAAACCGCAGAGAGAATAAGTGACATAAATAGAAGCAAAACAAAAGTCTCTGCTCTCCACCGCTGAAGCTCTCGGCGAGTAAAGGGATGAAGTTTGATGATGAATTTGCAACGTTCCTTCTAGACTGGTAAGTAAACAGGGAGGAGTGGAGAAGGAGGCGGAGCGACTGTGTGGAGTATCAGTTTGACAGGTTGCATCGTCTTACATATTGCTCCTTAAATTGGTTGACTGAGTAACTAGGGAGACAATTAATTTTTCACACGGTCAGTTGGTGTTGGGTACATTTTTCCTTTTTTGCATGAAATGATCAAAATATTGTATTTTCTGTTTACTAAAGTTGTTTTCATCATATTTTACGTGTTATTTGAGTTTCTAAAGTTCACACAACTAAGTGTGATATAAATGCAAAACAGAAGAAATCAGGAGGCAGCAAATACTTTTTCATGCTAAGGTGTTGCTAAGCAGTTGCTATGGATTTACAGTGGTTGCTAAAATGTTGTTAGGCCATTGCCATGATATCCCAGGTGGTTGCTAAGGTGTTGCTAAGCAGTTGCTATGGATTTACAGTGGTTGCTAAGATGTTGCTAGGCCATTGCTATAGTATCCTAGGTGGTCGGTAAGATGTTGCTAGACAATTGCTATGATATCATAGGTGGTTGCTAAGGTGTTGCTAGACCATTGCTATGTTATCCCAGGTGGTTGCTAAGGTGTTGCTAAGCAGTTGTTACGGTGTTTACACTGGTTGCTAAGGTGCTGCTAGACCATTGCTATCATATTCCAGGTGTTGCTAAGCAGTTGCTATGGTATTCACAGTGGTTGCTAAGATGTTGCTAGGCCATTGCTATAGTATCCTAAGTGGTCGGTAAGATGTTGCTAGACCATTGCTATGATATCATAGTTGGTTGCTAAGGTGTTGCTAAGCAGTGGCTATGGAGGTTGCAGTGGTTACTAAGATGTTGCTAGGCCATTTCTATAGTATCCCAGGCAGTTGCTAAGGTGTTGCTAAGCAGTCGCTATGGTATTTACAGTGGTTGCTAAGGTGTTGCAAGGCTGTTGCTTTGGTATCCCAGCTGGTTGCTAAGGTGTTGCTGTGGTATTAAGAGTGGCTGCTAAAGTGTTGCTAGACCACTGCTATGATATCGCAGGTGGTTGCTAAAGTGTTGCTAGGCCATTGCTATAGTATCCTAGGCAGTTGTTAAGGTGTTGCTACATCATTTCTATGATATCCCAGGTGGTTGCTAACGTGTTACTAAGCAGTTGCTATGGTATTTCTAGCGGTTGCTATGGTGTTGCAAGGCCATTGCTATGGCATCCCAGGCAGTTGCTAAGATGTAACCCTCCTACACCCCCATGGCTCCCCACCCCCATACCTTTTCCAAGCTCAGGCTTACGTGGCACCATGTATAATTCTGTACAGGCAACTTGAAAAAAAATCAACAAGAAAGCTTTGAAACTAATCAGCATTTATCCATCTCAGTTTTGTTGTCCTCAAATCCTCAGCTATTGCCTTGCTTCCATCATTAAAGTTTGATTGGCCAGATTTCGAGATGCCAAAGTTCCAAAAGGATCCCAATCATTGAAAAGCTCGTTTAAACGAAATCCCATTCAATTGCCCTTATTAAGCATTTAATGCTGCAAACTTGAACCTCAGGCTGACTGACTCCTCTTTAGCGCTCGCTGACTGACGTCAGAGTCATTAAGAAGAACGCTGGCAGCCTTCAAATCTGGCTACAATTAAAAATCACTCTCTCGCTTTCTTTTTTCTGTCACTCTCTCACCCTCTCGGTACCGAATGACTCGTTTCCATCTTCTCCTCCACTTGGGGCGAACGTAAACATGGCTGGCGGTCTCCAGGCAGCTTGAGCGCTCTCAGCGCTTTACATAACGCCAGATGATGGAGTTTTAAGGGCACCCCCGAGGAGAGGCTTTCAGTGAGTGCTAGAGTGGTTTTGGCAAGCGCTGCTCACAAATACCATAGAGAATGTTCATATGGAGTGAGTGAACGACACAGAAATGAAAGACAAACGTGGATGCATGTTCATTCATCAGCTTCGGGCCAGCGGATGTCCACCAAGACCAGCCTAGCTTCGGGCCATCCTGCTTTTGAGAAATTTTTGGTGTAATCTCAACTAGGCCAGTAAATGCTGTTACAAAGCTTGTTATGGTGGGATGCCTTTGGGAAGGCCTGACCGAACAATCCATCAAGGCCTGGATGAAATGATTTAGAGCCACTCTTGGAGGAAAAAGCAGCCCGGGAAAGGGGTCAAGAACCCACGGACCAAAGAGATTCATGATGTTATGACAGGCAGAATTGGTCCACGATTAAGTTAGGAACAATCTATAAGCTCGCAGTGCTTACACATCATTCCTATCTCCTCTAGACAACCCAGGATATGATGATATCCAGAGGAACATCTGTTAACATTAGCAAACATTAGCAGGGTTGTCTACAGGCAGTGCATGCACAGGCATGTGCTAGACCTTTGCCAAGAGCAAAACGTGTCGAGATGTAATGAAATACATTAGATCTGGAAGACACATGTAAATACAAGGTTGTTATGTTCCCCAGGTGAAAAGAGGCTGTGAGTTGTTATGATAAACACCTGGCCATGTGCTTGTGCTTTGACTATAGCGGGCCTCTCGGGTGAGGAGGCCAGCAGGATACACACAGCACCTGGTGGGCTCCTCTATAGAATCACCCTGCAGGCTAATATAAGTCACTCTCGCCAACGGTTTTAACTGTGCTCCACACATTAGTCCATATTTACAGATAACAGTGTGTCATACAGTGTCAGAAACCACACAGGTAAGTCTATTTGAGATTACTGTTCAACTCAACACAGCTTGAGGCAAGTATACGATGATTTAGGCATGCAGTTAGCATCATGCTAATTGGTTGAGTATATGCTTCATTACTTGGTAGACATGCAGTTGTTGCTGTGTTAATTGGTGGGGTGTTTGTTTTCATTAACTAGTCGACATGCAGTTAACACTATGCTAAGTTGTGAGATACAAGCTTCTATTACTTTTGAGGCATGCAATTAGTGCTTTTCTAAATACTTGAGTATATGTTTGCGTTATTTTTAGGCATGCAACAGCGTGCTCATCCGTGGGGCATGAGCTTCTAGTACTTGTTAGATGTGCAGTTAGCACTGTGCTAATTGTTGGAGTATTTACTTATATTTCTTATTAGGCATGCAGTTAGCACAATGCTAATTGTTGGAGTATTTACTTATATTTCTTATTAGACATGCAGTTAGCACAATGCTAATTATTGGAGTATTTACTTATATTTCTTATTAGGCATGCAGTTAGCACAATGCTAATTGTTGGAGTATTTACTTATATTTCTTATTAGACATGCAGTTAGCACAGTGCTAATTGGAGTATAAGCTTACACTGTTAGGCATGTTGTTAGTGCTTTGCTAAATAGTGGGATATGAGTTTACATTACTTGTTAGGCATGCAGTAGCACTGTGCTAATTAGTGAGGTATAAGCTTTCATTACTGGTTAGCTACCTTAGCCTTGTAGCTCCAGTGCTAAAACAAAAGAAGCAAACTTCAGACACTGAAAGGGGAAATTATTTATATATTTGCATTTTTACTAAAGTCTCACTTTATCTGACAAACAAACACTAATTCAACACTCAAAATTTCATAAAGTGACCATTTTTTCAGGATCTGACCTGTCGCTGACCAGCCTCGATCTCAGTTGCAGTAAAGAAGATAAGTTGAAAGTGACGCAAATAACCAAGTGAAAGTGCAAAATATTCGGAGACCATTTTTCAGTGAAACTATACACACCAGACGCGCCAATCTGACATCTTGGCTGTCACCATGCCAACGTCAGAGATGACAGTGATTGGTCAGTAAGTTCATGCCGCTGGCAAAAGTTCACAAAAATCAAACAGAGGGCAAATAAAATAATGTCGCATTCGGTGTTCGGTGTGCAAGACATCATCAGTTGAACACGTGCTCAGACTTTTCATATAAGTAAATCACATTAGTAAATCGTGTTTGGTGTGTAAAGGCCTTTAAGCTGGAAAAGAAGAGACGTAGTTCTTCAGACACAGAACACTTCAGGCTATGCACTATAGCTCTTACAATCTATAAACCTGTAAATGTATATATTTAACCTGTAATATGACTGTCATGTGGGTCATCCTTCTCTGAGTTTTCTGAGCTGAATGCTAATGATTACAGTGACATGGATAAAGAGGAGGTGGTCTAAGACTGTGACTGTGTGAGTTCAGTCCTGCTTTCAGTAAGCCATAAAAGATATGAATGTATGGGTAATAAACTAATCCAGTCCCTGTTGTGGTGCACAGAATATTGTTTGACATTTTTTGTGGAAGTTCATTGCTGGCCTGTTGCGGTGAACTTTAAAAGCAGGCAGAAAATGAGCTGCATATGCAACGACAGCCCTCAAACACATGCCCAACCATGAGCTTAAGGAATGTCCAGCAACGGAAAACGAATAATGTGGAATTCAGGATAGTCTTAAGGTTTTGCAAAGCATATTATGATGTTGCGAAACAATTACAAGCAAAGAAAAAATCCCCCAAAAAAGTAGAAATGTCAGAGCGCTGTTGTCTTGGGCTCTGCATTGATGTGCATGTTGTTTCCTTGCTTTCCAGTGTTTGTGGCTGTTGCCAGGGCGTTTGTATCACAAAGCAGAGTTGCCTTTACTACTGAACTTTAGTTATGCAACTTAAAGCTGCAGTGTGTAAGATTTAGTGTCCTCTAGTGGTGAGGTTGCAGATTCCACCCAGCTGAATCCCCCTCCCTTGCTCCTCCCTTTCCAAGCACGTAGTGGAACTTACAGTGGCCGTCAGGTTTTCTGCCGTCGTCTGTCCCGATTTCGTTCTGCTTCATGTTTCTCTTCTTTGGCGGTGAGGATTCACCATCCCTCACTTTTTCTGGTGCTAAATAATAAGTTTGATCCTCCATTTGTCAAAATTTGGGTTCTCAAACTTCTCACAACACAAAATGTTCAGCAGCACCAGCAGCAACCACTGATTCTTCTTCCAACCGGAGCTACAGCGCCACTAAATTCAAGCCGCTGCTTCAGCATAAAAACATGAAAAGCTCCCTGTAGAGCCAGAGTTTGGTTTGTCCATTCTGGGCTACTGTAGAAACATGGCAGCACAAGAGGAAGAGCAGCTGCTCCCTGTGTAGATATGAAGGGCTCATTCTAAGCTAACGAAAACAGAACGATTCATAGTAACAGCTGGTTATACACCAATGAAAACATGGTTTGTTACACTATTTCATTTCTGATAATAGATCCCCCTAAATGCCTTTAAAGGGAATGAAAAATCATATTTGTGCATTTTTTCCAAGACCTGTTTAGTGTCTGAAGATTGCTTCTTTAGTAATAGCACTGAATCTACGAGGTGAATGTAGCCAATAAGTAATGGAAGCTTATCCCCCACCAATTAGCGGCATGCCTGAAGAAAGACTTAGACCGGGGGTTGTGCCACAGCTCCAAAAGTGATGGGACAAATAAAATAATGCTGTAGAAAACGCAGCTGACAGACTGACAAATTAGAAATTTCTCTGACACACAACTCAGTCAGAGTTGAAATGTTTACCTGCCGAAAGTAAACATTTCATAACAACATATGTAGATTTCTCTAGCAGGGAGCTGACCACTGACTGACTACAACTAACTTCCTTCGTTTTGATCATGCAGGTTCACTGGGTTCCGTCAAAGTCCTTATATTATAAAGGAGGAAGACACAGTTCACTGGTTGAAAAACGAATGAGAGTTTGCAGTGCTCAACATTGCATCTGTTTACAGGGAAAGTCTTGCCTTTTGATCAAAGGAGCCAATCAGTTTGTCAGTAAAGTCGCAAGCAGGAATCCCCTCCCCCTTAGTGCAGATATACGTGTGCGCAACAACCAGAACCCAAAAAACTCAAGTTATTTTGTGAATTATTTGAGCCACGTACTGTAAATTTGTTACCCAACTTAACCAGTTATTCTAAATATGTCTTTGAAATGTTAATGTTGAGATTTTAAGGTTCTTTTCATTCAGATTGGAGCCTCATCTTGTATGAGTGAAAGCAGCCTCTGGTTCCACTCAAACATCTCTATAGAACATCAGAGTTTAGCAAGAAATACTGAAGCTGACACAGTGTGGAACACAAACAGTAACCAAGTGCATCACTTCATGTATCACAGATTATAGAGCATTGTTTGGGATATGTCCCACCTCCCAGCTGAAAAGGAGATTTTGATTGGTTCTGCCACTAATTTTGACTCTCTCTCTGTTCATGTGGTGGGGCGCCGCCCAAGGCCTTTGAACAGTAGGGGCCAAATGCCCACGACAGAGGTCTGGCTAAATACTGAAGGCTGAATTCTTGTCTGTACTTTAGTCCATGTTTATAGATAACGGTGAGTCATACAGTGTCAGAAACTGCATAACCATGTCTATTAGAGATACTGAACCACTTTGTAGTGGGCTAAGTAACTCTAGCTAGCTTGCAACTCGTTAGCCTTAGCTAAACACGTTACCAGTATTTTTGGAGAAACTGTATTGTTTAAGTACGGCAGTGGATTCTTTACTAATCCAACACACAAATCAATACAATTCTTTGCTGTTTGAACCAGATGAGTTTTCCCACTTATACCTGCATTAAAATATTTGCATCAAAATAAATATGATTAGTGAAAAGAGACAGCGTAACAAAAGTCTACATGACGTCTACATTAGTGGGAAAAAATGGGTCAAGGCCAAAATGGCAAAAACATTAAGTTTTTAATCGTCTTAACAACTTATCATTGAACACATAGATAAGGTAAGTTAATATGTGAGAGTTTATCACTCTTATTTCTTTAAATGTTGAAGATTTGTGTGTAAATTTGCAGACAGTCTTTTACAGAAAGAAGAGTCGGTATTGTTCTACTCAGCATTGACGGCTTCAAACTGCTGGAAAACATTGCCGAGCTAGTTTGAGTTTAATGTGAGTGCCTCTGAAAACCTTAGATTGGAGGGCCATGTAGCCCTAACACTTGGCCCTACCCCTCTATCTCAAGAATCGGGACACTCTACCCCTAGACGTGATCCTGCAAAACTAATGAGTAGGGATGAGGGGTGAAATGGGATTGGCCCCACATGTTATGGCTGATAAGAATAAATTTATTTGCAGCAGTCAGTCAAAAGTACTGATGAGTGATTTCACTGTTTGTGTTCTGTTGGCTTTAACACTAAAGGTCCCCTGATGTAAGGAAGTCAAACATCTACGAAAACAAACATTCAAGCTTTCAGCTTTTGAAATTTCCTAGTGTTTAATGCAAGAAGTCACTAGATTAAAAGGTTATTGGCTGATTATACGAATCTAAAAATGTAAGGCTATTTTTAAGGTGTATTTCAGTGTGAAAATGAGAAAACAGGCATTCTAGGAACTCTGGTACCTCCAGTTAAACAACGCTATTTCCACCCCTGATTATCAGTGAGCATCTTTGATTTTTGCAGATGGCGTAGTGAAATGGATCTTCTGTGGTGTGGCATGCTACACAGACCCACAGAGGAGATGTGGGGAAATGTATAGAAAGTGGCTGCTTTCGTGAATTTGTTTGCAATAAAACTCGAAAAAGTTTATGGAGGACTGTGCAAAGCTAAACAGTAACTTTATGGCAATTCTTATGAACTTTTGCGATGTTTTCTCGGTTCTTGGGCCTTTCTGATCCTACAGGCCTGTTTCTGTTTGTTTTGATGGCATGGATACGCAACTCGATATGATATAAACTGGAGGGAAAAATAGCAAGAAAGGAACAGAGTAAGCGAGCGGGCGAAAGGATAAAACGCTTTGGCCTGAAACAAATAGCTCATTACTTGTGTAAACATAAACTCTGAGATGGGCTCAAAAGTGTGGTGAGAATACACTATTAACAGAGAGAGAGAGAGAGAAAGGGAGAGAGGGGGGGGGGCAATCAGATGAATGTGATTCTTGTGGCTGTGACATATTCATTTTCCATTACATGGGACATCTGCAATCCATCATGTTACAATGCATACAGCATGTAGTGCAGCGCCAGCAGCTTTGTGTGCCATGGAGGAGGAGGAGGAGGCATTAAAACATGCGTGTTAAAGGTGCTACAGAGTTTTATCTCACACTTTACGCTCATACCGCACAACTATTTGCACTGCTCTGTATGACTAAATAGCTCTCTTAATCAAATAGAGGCTCTACATGTCGTAAAAAGTCCATAAACTGTGCCTCTGTGAGACTCAGAGTAGCTGTATTTTACTTTGGCTTGAAATTAGATAAGAGACGGTGGAGCACGGGGCCCTTACAGAACCTGTCACCACATTAAAACATGCCAAAAATGTTCTACCCCTGTTTCAGGTTGGGCAGTGTAATGGTAATAAGGTATACTGGGGTATTTAAAGATGACGATGGTGTATATTAGTGCAGTAAGCCGCGAGAGGTTGTGCATTACTGCAATTGTATCATGGGTAAAGGGTGTTGTTAGGCATGATGTGAAGTGGAGTAAAACTCTGTTCTCCATGAAAAAAATCACTGTAACACATGGCCTCTCGTGGCTTCTTGCTTATATAAAACAGCGGCCAACATAAACTGTGATAAAATACACAATTTTTCAGGAAATAATTTAGGTCATTCTTAATAAAAATACATAAACAAGTGTTCCACTAAGAAATGTAGTTCCTTTAGAGTATGGTATCATTGCCAAGCAACCATGGACTGCTGAATGAAGAGAACGTTTGGTCGTCCATCGCTGTATATTGCTGTCATTTCATGAACTTTTTAACTTTTTGTCGTATAATAATGAACATATGATAACACAACACTGTTTAATGGTAAACTTTATAAGTACTTTTTGGTCACCAAATCACCACCGAGTCTTATTTAGCACCAATCCATTGGCGCCCTCTTCTCACAATGGGGCTGAATCTTAAACAGCTCCCTGCTCCCTACATAGTGCACTACATAGGAGTTTAAATACTGGATCCTGCAGCCCAACAGAGCAAAATACAGCTAAGAAACAGTCTTTAGGGATTCAGACTCATCTACACTTGATAAATGATGGACTGTTTAACTGTAGAGGCCAGAATTTCTAAACTTACCTAGCGCACTATTTAGGGAGTACGGAGCCGTTTGGGATTCAGCCTGGGTTTGACGCGACTTCTGACTGAAATACGAACATTTGAAGCGTGTAAAACATTCAAGTGACGTTCTTTAGTCTTTTACACTGCAGTTTTACAGTTAATCTTACAGTAAGTGCTTTAATTCAAGCCTGTGATATTAATGGTGGAACTGTTTAGCATGTTTGCTATCTTTTAGCCTGTTAGCCAGCTGACCAGCCTAGTTCTAGTTAAGAACATCAGTTTTCAGCCCCTCAAAAAACAGGTTCTTACTTCATCAGTACACTCGGTGCTCCATGTGAGCAGCGTTAGAGTCAGAGATTATTCATTAACAGCAGAAGTGTCTTTCGTGCCGTGATGCAGTAATACAGAGCTCAATTGCTGTGAGGTGGTCATAGTGTGTATATCATGGATTTTACAACAGCTTTGAACGCAGCTCAGCCAATCGGATTTTAGGACTGGAACTATCCGTTTATGAAACGTGTCAAATTTCTGTTCCACATCTGAATGGCTAAATAAACACATTCCACCCTTCTTATTCTAGAGGGGTCAGTGATTGGTGTTGTGGCACCTCATTGAAAGGTGGCGCTGATAAATCAGGGCCAGAAAAAAAATTCAGAAAAACTAAGCATGATTTGGTGTTTGGATCTGTAGCCTGAAATGCTGGGCCCTGTTCATCAAAGTTGCATAAAAAAGAAAATTTTGTACAACATGGAAATTCATGCAGAATCAGTGTTAGTCTTTTAGCACCTCATTTACATATCATTTGCATGAAGCACTACCTAATTCATGCAGTTTCTTCAGTGAATAAAATGACAGAAAGAGTAGATGGAATTTAGCAACCACCTGGAATACCATAGCAATTGCTTAGCAACACCTTAGCAACCACCTGGGATACCATAGCAATGTCCTAGCAACACCTTAGCAACAACCTGGCATACCATAGCAATGGCCTACAACACCTTAGCAACCACCTGGAATACCATAGCAGTTGCTTAGCAACACCTTAGCAACCACCTGGGATACATATAGCAATGTCCTAACAACACCTTAGCAACCACATGGGATACCATAGCAATCGCCTAAGAACACCTTAGCAACCACCCCAGATACCAAAGCAATGGTCTAGCAATACCAACTGCCTGGAGTACCATAGCAATGGCCTAACAACACCTTAGCAGCCACCTGGAATACCATAGCAATGGCCTAAGAACACCTTAGCAACCACCTGGAATACCATAACAATGGCCTAACAACACCGTAGCAGCCACCTGGAATACCATAGCAATGGCTTAAGAACACCTTAGCAACCACCTGGAATACCATAACAATGACCTAACAACACCTCAGCAGCCACCTGGAATACCATAACAATGGCCTAAGAACACCTTAGCAGCCACCTGGGATACCATAGCAATGTCCTAGCAACACCTTAGCAACCACGTGGGATACCATAGTAATCGCCTAGTAACACCTTAGCAACCACCCCAGTTACCAAAGCAATGGTCTAGCAATACCTTACCAACTGCCTGGAGTACCATAGCAATGACCTAACAACACCTTAGCAGCCACCTGGAATACCATAACAATGGCCTAAGAACACCTTAGCAACCACCTGGAATACCATAACAATGGCCTAAGAACACCTTAGCAACCACCTGGAATACCATAACAATGGCCTAAGAACAACTTAGCAACCACCTGGAATACCATAACAATGGCCTAAGAACACCTTAGCAACCACCTGGAATACCATAACAATGGCATAAGAACACCTTAGCAACCACCTGGAATACCATAACAATGGCCTAAGAACACCTTAGCAACCACCTGGAATACCATAACAATGGCCTAAGAACACCTTAGCAACCACCTGGAATACCATAACAATGGCCTAAGAACACCTTGTAACACACCAAGGATGTGATGTGGGACCTTCACACTGAATCCGAGTGTTTTTTAAGTCTAAACATTCTGAAGATGTGGGAAGAAGACAGAAGAAGAAAAGGAAATGGATTCCTTGAGTAGCACCGATGATGAATTCATCATTTTTCTTTTAAGCTCTACAACTAAATAACACACACACACCGGATTCACCCCATTCCACAGAAAAGACAACAGCAGGAGGAGTTCCATCACTGCATACAGGAGCTCAAGCTGCATAATGAGCTACTAGTTTGCGGTTCTTCGTGGGCATGAAAAGACTAGGATGCATCTAGGTAAACAAAAAACAGCTGTAATTATCTGTAATGTACTCACCGTCATTCCGTTATGTTTCACCATATATTTCTAGTTTGAAAAAAATGCAGCATCACAGTACTTTAGTTTCGGACTCACAATCACAACTGCACATCAGCGTCATGCCAACAGTCCACGTGACTCCACCACATTCTGCTTGAGCACTGTGCTTCACGGATTCTCAGAATCCACTCAAAGTTCAGGACTCTGGGGGCCACAGACGTACGGAGAGTTCCAGAAAGGAATGATCATCTCGGAGTTCAGAGTTTGACCTGGCCCACAGCCCACAAATACGGTGGTCCTTTATTTCTACATCACCGTTCATTTACTTAGTGAGATTTATCCAGCATCTTTACAGTGACTGACAGCTAAATATTCCCAGCAGTCTCTTTGGAATGTGCTTCCCCGTTCCCCTATTCCGGAATCCAAATTCTGGTTTGGACAAAGCATCTAAATTACATCAACAGCAGAGAAACAATGTCAGTGCGTCAGGATGTGCTGATTATAATGAAGAAATAAATGCATTTTTCCATTCAATTTTCCATTTAATGCGAAACAAGTCATGATCAGCATCACTGCAGGTCTAAATAAATTAGAGCAGCGACAATGAAGTTGTGAATGCAGGGCTAAGAAGTTGCGGAGTCCTCATGCTCCACTGCAGTATGCTGTAAATTAGGGCTGGTTATGATTATGCAGGACATTTTTGGTGCGATTTTTTCAGAGACGCAGGCTTGAAATATGACTTTAATAAGAACAATAACTTTGACAGTCGGAGGCACATCTAAAACCGTCACATCCCAGCGAAACGGCCGCGCGGTTGTAATGTGTATTTACGGCTATTGTCCTTAAATTAAATGCCGCTTAATGGACCGAACAAATTCTGTGGCAAGAATTTATCCTGAGCACAAATTGCACCATCCACTATCTCCAGAGACGAAAGCCAAGGAAAACAATGTTATAATGCAGCTGACCAAATTTTTATTATAGACTGACAGTGTGCTGCAATGAATCATGCATTAATCACCGCGCTGCAGATAATATAAGACAATATAATAATCATTTACTTGTCACATGGGAATAAATATCAATGTATTGCAGTTCTGAACATCTTAGGACTTGAACTTTTGCAACATCTCCAGTGAAACATGATGAACTTTCATGGTTTTGGAGGTTGAGTTTAGTGTGGTTGTCACACATGCATTCCCATCACTTTAAGTACTTCGATGTCAAAAGTAAATACCAGTTATTACTACATTGTACATGCGTTATTACAAATTTATGACTATAGTGATGTTTAAAATTCACCTCCTAGATCCTCCATACACTGTTAGAAAAAGGGAACCACAGTAAGTTCTTCAATGGCGTAGAACGTGGGAGTCGAACTCAACCACTAAAAGGGCCGTATTACATGAATACTTGAAATATTAAAAAATATGAAAATGAAATAAAAAAATAAGACATAATATGCTACATTAGCTACAGATAACTATTAATCTGCTTTCAGAGATGCCGAGTGTTTATGTTGAACTGCAGCTGAAACGCAGCTAGTGTGTTGGGTGAAATGACTGATGTTGTGTAGAATTTTGTGGGATGGTGTAAAAATGTGTGGAATTATTTGGAATTTTATGGAATTGGGTGGAATTGTGTGGTGTAAAATTGAAGAGAATTGTGTGGAATTGAGTAAAATTGTGTGGAATTGTGTTATTTCGTGAAATTTTTTCAAATTGTGTAGACTTCTGTAGAATTGATTAGAATTGTGTGGACCTGTGTAGAATTTTGTAGAATTGTGTGCATTTTTGTGGAATTGTATGAAATTGTGTAGAATTGTGTAGAGTTGAGGAGTATTGTGTGGACTTGTGTACAATTTAGTAGAATTGTGTCTAATTGTGTGTAATTGTGTAGATGTGTGTGGAACTGTGTAGAATTTAGTATAATTGTGTGGACTTGTATAGAATTGAATAGAATGGAGTAGAATTGTGTTTACTTGTGTAGACTTTTGGTGTAACTACTGTCCCATTGATTGTTGGCGGGGTGGGGGGGGCGCACATTATGTTGCAGTGCATGTACACTAACACACCACCACCACGTCAGTGTTACTGCAGTGCTGAGAATGACCCACCACCCAAATAGTACCTGCTCTGTGAGGGTCCATGGGGGTCCTGACCACTGAAGAACAGGGTAAAAGGGGGCTAACAAAGTATCAGAGAAACAGATGGACTACAGTCTGTAACTGTAGAACTACAAAGTGCACCTATATAGTAAGTGGAGCTGATCAAATGGACAATGAGTGTAGATATTAGTAGTTCTATAATTAATGTATTAAATCTAATCCTATTATTGCAGATCATTGTATACATTTATGTGCCACTATGCTGCTTTTATATACTGAAAATATTAAGCTCCATCGTGCACTCAGTGAAGAGAGGCAGCTAAGCTGTGATGTCTCTGTCTCCTTCCCCTGTGGGATGCAGTCACACTCTAATGAGAACCTGCCCCCGCGTTCCAAACAGCTCACGTTCCACACACAGCTCGTGAGCCTGACGTGGCCTGGCGCCCGCCCGCCACCCTGCACAGAGATGACAGCACCGGAAAGGAAGCGGCGGATAATCCTCAACACCACTGCAGGAGCCAAACAAACACGCTCACAGCTCACCATGCAGCATGCTTCTGATAAAAACGCTGATACGAGCCCTGAGAGCGCTTTATCTCAGAGCCAGCGTGGAGAAATACAGCCGAGCTGGGTTTGCTGACTGCAGCGCACATATTTATGAAAATGTGTATTCATTTTGTGGCTTATATAGATTGAACCCAGTCCTTAAGACTAAAGAATGAATCAGGGAATCCCCACTGACAGTGTACACCCTCCCCACCCGCCTGGGTGTGGACAACTCTCAGCCAAGCAGTTACACTGTGAAAAAACAGAATTAACTTCCACCAAACTGACCAGTGATGAATGGGGTAGAAGGGGTCGATAAAGTAAACAAGCTGAGTGTTTCTAATAAAGTGGCCAGTGAGTGGAAGCACAAGGTAGGTGTTTCTAATAAAGTGGCCAGTTACTAGAAGCGCAAGTTGGGTGTTTCTAATAAAGTGGCCAGTTAGTGGAAGCACAAGGTAGGTGTTTCTAATAAAGTGGCCAGTTAGTGGAAGCACAAGGTAGGTGTTTCTAATATAGTGGCCAGTTAGTGGAAGCACAAGGTAGGTGTTTCTAATAAAATGGCCAGTGAATGTAATTCAGTTAAAGACAAAGCAGAACATCATGTAGTTGTTGTTTATCATGTATGATCATATCAGTTGACAGTTGTATATGATACAGAATCCACACTGTTCTATGAGGGTTTCAGGGGGGCACTGTCATCTATTCTCCAGCCTCTCCACATACCTGGTGGGCAGCAAGGATTAGTTACTGCTCGGGGTGCGTTTCTATCTTGGGTGACACTAAATATGTCCCACCTGCACAGTCATTTAAACCAGCGCCAGAAGGTGGAAGGAAACCTCCAGGAATAGTAAGGCTCAGAGAGGGCTTCTTCCGCCTGGGTCTGTTTATGAGCGCGCTCCCCGCCAGCCTTAATGGAGCGCAGCCAGACATCATAGCACACCCTCACACACTCACACACACCCACACACGCTCACACACACACACACACTCACACACACACACACCCACACACGCTCACACACACACACCCACACACACACGCTCACACACACACACACCCTCACACACTCACACACACCCACACACGCTCACACACACCCACACACGCTCACACACACACACACACGCTCACACACACCCACACACGCTCACACACACACACACACGCTCACACACACACACACGCTCACACACACACACACACCCTCACACACTCACACACACCCACACACGCTCACACACACACACACACCCACACACGCTCACACACACACACACACCCACACACGCTCACACACACCCACACACGCTCACACACACACACACACCCACACACGCTCACACACACACACACACACACACCCAGGCACCTCTGATTTTCACCAGCCATTAAATGGAGGAGCATGCCCCGAAAATGTTTACTGGGTTCTTTCCATGCTTTAGAACTTGCCAATGACGTTGCATTGACTGGATAAACAAAATATGTTAACCCTTAGAAGCTGCACATTATTGGCAGAGAAAACAACAGCATGTTGTAATTTTGTATGAATTATTCCAGACAGATTCTTAACCTTCAGTCCATACGTCATATGCAAAGGGTTGAACACCCCTGTCCAATTACAAACAATTGAAAACATTTGTTCTACAGGGAGTGAACTTAAACATGGCATTTTTAATGTACAATTTCTATTATTTTTTCTATATTGGAAAAAATAAAACATAAAATGTAAATACATACATTTTGCACAGGTCACATTCTATTTTTTCCCCCAATATGTAAAATTTAGTAAATAAACAATAAATGTGTATTAAAATGTGCAGGAATGTGTTCACTGTAGCAAAGCATGTAATGTGTGACCGGGGCACACAAACATTTGCACATGACTACACACACACACACACACACACACATATATATATATATATATATATATATGGATCATTCTACAGAAACGTCCATTTTTGTGTCCCTAATGTTTACAGATATATTACACTTGAAAAACATGCTAAAATTTATTTACATTTTAAAATAAAACAATGTTATTTTAACAATTACAACTTAAACCGTCAATTTAGCAATATTGGTTTTAAATCAATTATATAGAATTCCAAGCACCACAGAGGAGCTCATCCCCACAGTCATGTGTAAAGGCTGAGGCCATATTTGAAGTGCAATAATCTATACATGACTATAAAATATATTATTTAAATGACACAAAGAAAACAAATGGCAAATAAATATTATAAAATAATATAATGAAAGTTTGGTCCCCAGGAGTCGTGTCACTGGTGTTACTGCGTAACAAAAAATCTCTTATTTTGAAATAAAAGTCACACTGATGACATCACTTGCCTTCCTTTTACCTGTATTCTGAGGATCTATGAAGAAAAGCTCATGGTGAGTCCACTGTGTCTTTCAGTTATCAGAGATTTTCTCATTTAGCTCATGATTTCATATGAAGCTTTTAGCTGAAGTCACTGGTGTGACCGACTTTATTCTGAGGTAACTGTGAAAAAATAGAACACAAATGGATTAAATTTCATATTTTAGTGGATATTCCATGATTGACATGTGGTTTGATGCTCTGTAGCAGCCATTTTGTAAAATGCATGTTTCACTAAAAATGTCTCTGGTGTTCCTTTATTATGTGTAACACCAATGAGGATCGGTAACACCAGTGACTCCTATGGAGAGACAGAAAAGTGGACATATCTGTGGAATGACCCACCCTGCTGGATGATTGTTTGTAGAGTGCTGGATGATTGTTTGTAGAGCTCTCTGGCTACCCGCTTCAGACCAGTTACCCACAACCCAGTCACCGCCACCTGCCTTGGACTGGCTGCCCACTCTACACTGAAGTCTCCATAACTATTACTACTATTACTATTAATATTAGTAGAATAATAATTTTGTACGTAGTTTGACCAGAGGAGGATGGGTCCCCCCATGTGAGCCTTGGTTCCTCCCAAGGTTTCTTCCTCAACTGAGGGAGTTTTTCCTTGCCACTGTCGCCCCTGGCTCGCTCACCTGGAGGATTTACATTTCATGTTGAAACTTTGTTCTAAACGGATTTCTGTGAAGCTGCTTTGTGACAACATCAGTTGTAAAAAGCGCTATACAAATAAATTTGATTTGATTTGATTTGATATAGATAGATGGATAGATATAAATGCCCTAAATATTGCCATAAAAATAAATAAATACATAAATAATGTGTTAAAATGTGCAGAAAACCAACGTGCAATGAAAACAAACCTGGAGTAGCGATTGGCAGACACACAAGGATCTTGTTTACTTGCTATACATGGTTTCAAGCACAGTTGAGGATTAAGATTAAAATGGTGTATTGTGAATGTTTCTGGCTCAGCGACAGGACAAATATCTCGCTCTGAAAGGCAAACTGGTGCCAGGTATGTAACCCTGCAGGTGACCAACTCCAGCTGTTGTTTTAAATGTTTTGTTGTTGGTCTAAAACAAATGCGGGTCTAGTACTGTTTAAAACTCAGTGCTTATCTCAATGCTATGAAAGGCTGACCTTTTATTATTGTTGCATAGAACCATTGCCTTTACCTAAGAACCCCTAAAGAACCATCTTTTTAAGGTGTCTATAACATAAATGTTAAAGTTTATAAGGGTAATTAACAGATTATGCTTGCAAAATGCAAACTCCATAATTAGATTTTTTTAATAACATTGCTAGCTATGTCAGTATGCTTTAGCCTAGTTCCAGGAGCTGCACAGTTTAGCCTACAGCCTCTGTAGTTGGCAATATTAGCAGTTAAATTTGAATGGTGTTACTTACTCATGCTACAAAAAAAGTTGTGGAATTACATCTAACCCCTTAAATGTCCAGGGCACATCAGCAGGTTCACACTTCTATGATCTAAGAAGAGCTCAGGCTGTTTACATTGAAGTCCCTGTAGTTACTGAATAATAAGCCTTAGTATGTAACAATCCTGAGATTTTAAGGGGTTAAAATGGGATATCATGAATGCTTAGGCTGATATCTCACTATATCTGTGGTGATTTTAGTGTGCAGTTTACATCAGACAGTCTGTGTACATCTGTGCGCAGAGACCCTGAGTCTGAAACTCATCAGAACTCTTCTACACCTCACACCTCAAACCGTCTGCTGCTAGAACCAGCCCCTATCAGCAAACTACTAACAAAGTACTTTTCCTAGACATGCAGAACACTGAATTACCACCTATAATAAAGCCCCTACAATGTGATGCTACACGATGCTATGTGTGGTGTGGGAGCCTTTAGGGTTGAATAAAACATAAACCTTAAATCTGTGATTCACCCCACCAGCTTTTAGAGACTGGGGAGTTTGTGCACTGTTTAATGTCACAACAGAAGTGAAGCTGTTCCCCATTGCTTTCTTATTCGCTCGAACACAAACACTTGCCAGAAATGCAGTGTTTTGGAGCTTGTGGTTTATTTTGCTAGTGATTAGTTCTGTTATTTAAATCTTATTTGGAAAACAGAAAACTAAATGAGCTTGCTGAGTTCCTGTTGTCTGTTTTAAGAGCGTTCGGATGGAGTTCTGTTCATTCCAGCAGTAATCACCCAGGCAGGGAGCCAGCCAGAGAAACCCCACCACACCCAGCAACTGCTCTTTCTTTTGGCTTATAGCAAATACCTAATGCTGCACAGCCATGCCTTTGGGTCTGTCCAAAAACTGTTCTGCTCTCCACATAACACAAGTGGAGCTTTGGAAACAGTCATTTCTGAAAGAGAGAACTGCATGACTTTCTTAGGTGAGTTTAGGTCCTGGTAGAAGTTTGCTACCTGACCCAAGCCCGACATGACCCAATAAAATACTGGGTTTCGGGCCGGGTTCGGGGATGTTTTTTTCACACACAACAAGCTTTCATGCCACTAGTTGCATGCTGTGAGTTGCCTGCAACATCATTTCTGTGCAACTTGACAGTTACACAAAGCAACAAATACAGTGTTGCATGCAACACATTTGATTACTTCACTAGTTGGCCAAGTGAGCAGCTCATATTTTTTGGAACACCCTAACATTCTTGTTATGAAGACATCTGTGAGGTGTAATTTACATATTTGCAGCATTTTATCATCTTCTTTTCCAGCTGTTATTACCATTCTTTTATTATATATCTACACATATGTCTTATCTATCCATCTAAGGTTTTTTTTACCCAAACCCAATTTCAAAAAGTTGGAACAGTTGGAAGAATGTAAATAAAACAGTGAATTACAATTAGAAGCAGTGATTTACATATTGTTTTGACATTGCATTGAGGCCAAGTGGTGATATTCATTACAGAAGCATGACAGTTTTTAATGCAGTGCCATCTAAGGGATTGAAGATCATGGGCATTCAATTTTGGGTTTCAGCCTTGGCCTTTATGCACAGATATTTCTCCAGATTCTCTGAATCTTTTAACAATGTTATAGACTGTGAACAGTGAAATCCCCAAATTCCTTGCAATTATGCACTGAAAAACATTGTTCTTAAACTGTTTGACTATTTACTAATGCAGTTTTTTGAGCCCTTTATACCCAATCATGACAACATCCCCTGTTAGCTATTCATCTGTTTACCTGGGGAAGGTTGTAAATCAGGTGCTTTTGATCATTACACAAACTTTTCAGTCTTACATTGCCCCTGTCCTCACATCAGCAGGTTAACTATGAGGAATAAACACTGGCTCAAGCAGCTGTTGAAACAGCTGTTAGTGTTACATGGCTAGTTAATACATCTGCTTACAGAAATGTCAGCTTTGAGAAACTCAGGTTTGTTGTTATATCTCATTGACAAAATGAAAAACTACCAACCTTGAGTCAGTCAGGCTGTCAGGACTTGGGTGGGAGGGTTCGGGGGTCTCCTTTTCAACCACCCAGTAAATCATCTTCAGTTTTATTTTCTTGTCCATTGATCCAGTGAAATTAGTTGTTTGAAAGTATGTTGTTCGAAGTGATCACATGATGTGTTATGACCGGTTTGATTGGTTGTATTATAAAACTTGCTTCACAAGGTTGAGAGGCTTGGAACTTTGACTTTACTGTATTCCTTGTGGGTATATTGTGTTTTCCAACATATCTCATAGACTTCGCCTTTGGTATGGTGTCTGTTACACTGTAAGAGAACAGCTTCACCTGTGGGGTTGTAAACACAGAGTGCTATATTTGGATAGTGAGACCTACGTCCGCCAAAGGATTTCAAATGCATTTACTCAACAAACGAAGCCTAAAAATATTTACTCTCCTGCTGACAACATTCCTCCAGTGTTTATGTACGATTTTGAATTCAATGTAATTCCATGGCACAGGTCTACCATAAATATCAATAGTCAACAGTGTAAAAGGTTATAAGGCTCTCAGTCCCGACCTGGTGAGAACATTTTTGTATTATTCCCACTCCAAAACAACTGATCCAGATTTGTTGGAAGATATAAGACAAAATAGCATGGCTGGAGTTTCTAATAAAGTGGCCAGTTAGTTGTAGCACAAGCTTGGTGTTTCTAATATAGTGGCCAGTTAGTCAGAGCTCAAGGTAAGTGTTTCTAATAAAGTGGTCAGTTAGTGAGAGTTCAAGGTAAGTGTTTCTAATAAAGTGGCCAGTTAGTGGAAGCAGAAGGTGGGTGTTTCTAATAGTGTGGCCAGTTAGTGAGAGCTCAAGGCAAGTGTTTCTAATATAGTGGCCAGCTAGTTGTAGCACAAGGATGATGTTTCTAATAAAGTGGCCAGTTAGTGGAAACACAAGATGGGTGTTTCTAATAAAGTGGTCAGTGAACGTACAATCTCCCTTTTTGGAGCATTCATCCTTCCTGCTGATTTAGCTCCTCCTTCCGGTCTGTTTTTAGAACACTGCATCCTCTGCTCCGTTTGGAGACGCTGAGGATCTCCTGCCTCCCTCCGTCATGGCATCTGTCTCCCTCTGACGCTTCTTCCTAAAAAGCTTTTTACCTATTAATGATTTACATTGACCTTTAGAAATGTTTACATCATGACAGTCAATAGTAATGAACGTCTCTGACCTTAAATCGCCTTCAAATATTGAGGAACTGGCTCTAGCTTTGGCACGTGCCATCTGTGGATGGGAGCACATTGGCGTCATTCTCACCAGAGAACCGTGGCAGGATCCCAAACGTCATGCCGTGTCATTGGGGTTCTGCACAGTGGCGTGACTGAGTCAAAAGATTAGTGCTCTCCGCTGAACGTCAGCACTGCGTGAGAGGTTTAAACACGTGAAATGTATCAGCGGGTGTTCATGTGGTAGAGGCTGATTGGCTAAGAACAAATGCGGTTGATCAGCCAAGGCGTGCTGAGTGTCTGAAATTTGCTTCTTAGTTTTGCACTGGAGCTACAAGGCTAATGTAGCTAACAAGTACAAACTTATGTATACCAATTAGCATGATGCTAACTGTGCCTAAATCCTCACGCTCTGCCAAGTTGTTCAGTGTCTCAAATAGACTTGATTGTGTAGTTTGTGACACTGTATGACTCACTGTATCTATACAAACGAATCAGTGAAGAACCATGACTTCAGTTTGGGTCGTAAATGTGAAGATTGACCCAAATAACTAAAAGCTAATTTCAGACAGCGCTCCTATTATTTACACGGGAAGTTTCCGGGGGAGCTGCACCCCCTGATTTCAGGATTGCAACTGCTAAAAATAATTATAATAATAAGACATTCTGAAGTTTATAATAATTTGAGCACAGTGTACAGCCAGTTTATGCTTGTTTTAAAGTGGAAGTAGTTTTTTTTACATTTTAAAAACCTGCAGTAGTCGTGCACTGTTTCAGTGACTTCTGTACTTCAATAACAATGAGCCGAAAACTGTTGGCAAGCCAAAAACTTTGGAAAACAAGCTTAGGTTGGGCTTTCTAACTGGCCACTTTATTAGAAACACCTACCCTGTGCTTTCACTAACTGGCCACTTTATTAGAAACACCTACCTTGTGCTGTCACTAACTGGCCACTTTATTAGAAACACCTACCTTGTGCTGTCACTAACTGGCCACTTTATTAGAAACACCCACCTTGTGCTTCCACTCACTGGCCACTTTATTAGAAACACCCACCTTGTGCTTCCACTCACTGGCCACTTTATTAGAAACACCCACCTTGTGCTTCCACTAACTGGCCACTTCATTAGAAACACCTACCTTGTGCTTCCACTAACTGGCCACTATATTAGAAACACCCACCTTGTGCTTCTACTCAACTGGCCACTTTATTAGAAACACCCACCTTGTGCTTCTGCTCAACTGGCCACTCTATTAGAAACACCCACCTTATGCTTTGTTGGCAAACCAAAAACTTTAGAAAACACACTCAGGGTGAAGTGTAAAGAGAGAAAGTGTAGCTGTAGGCCAAGTCTGAGTCTCACAGCAGCCTAATGCAGTTTTGACACTTAAAAAGAATCGTCTAACACAATAACAAAAGTTTTAGCAACTGTTACTTCTCCCACTCGATGTGGTGTGACACAATTGGTTACCGCGCCACATATCAACAGTCTGATTGGCCACTGCTCAGTTCATTTGCTTAAAGTTCGTCCCGAATAAACGTGAGAGTGAGGATGTTCAATTAATGTGTCAGTAATTTTTATATATTGTCTCGTGCCTCATTACAGCACGTTATTATGACGTTCTGTTTGATTTAAATTGGCAAAAAAAAAATCTAATGGAAAAAGGCAAATCATTTGGCATGAGGTCATCATTCAGGTCATGTATATTGCTCATAATTTCAGCACCCTCAACTTAAAACACCTTGCCGAGTCCCTGGCTCTTATAGCATTTTAACAGCATCTTAGTGAAGAAGGAGACACGGATGAGGTCATGATTTCTGCTCTTTATTAACACCAGCAGAAAAGGCGCGTATGAAGCCACTGGCAGGTCACCACTAGCCCTAACTCTTCACTCTGTGGAAGTTGCTCTAACCCCCACTATCTCACCCACAGCCCAACACAAAACAGCACAACTAACACAGACCCACACTGTAGACCAAGGACAACAACATTCACATCCAAAGGCAACACTGAATGTCCCTCTGTCGGAGAGGGGTGGGGCGTACGGCACAGCTCTGCATACCACGTCTCTAGGACCCTCTTCTGTGACCTGGAGCAAGGGCCAACTGCGACATAGCTCCCCCCTCAAAGGTCAGCCATACCTACAGAGACCTAACACAGTCTGACCCAAGTCCTGGTGGTGCACAGAGTCGTGGCCAGCGCCAGCGCTGCGCCCCAGTCCTCACTTCGGGCGCGTCCCTGCCACTGTGACTCCTCCTGAGCATGGCAGGGCTCTTCATAGCTCACCGCATCAAGTCTGGTGGTACCGGCAGCAACAGCACTTCTCTCAGCCGCTCTCAGGTTCCACCACACTGTCTCACTGGCGAGGGTGCCTCTCATGCACACTGGAGCCCCGACTCTCTGCCTGACTGACCCGAGATGGACGTTGGTCGTGCCCCTGTTCACAAAGCAAGCTCCACAAAGACATGGCTTGACAAGTTTGCCGTGGAGGAACTCCAGTGGCCTGCACAGAGCCCTGTCCTCAACCCTACTGAACACCTTTTGGAACTTCAAACAGAAGAACCTGAAGCAGAGACATGCATTCAAATACTGTTAGACATATCAGCCATGCATAGGAGTGTGAGGCAACACCACCACATGTAGGGTCACCGAGTTTACTGGCCTCCTTGTTTACACGATGCGTTTTACTAGATGCATTTAACAAGACATTTGGAGTCGTGCTGACATCAATGACAACTTTCTCTCTCTCTCTCTTTCTTTCTCTCTCGCCCCACAACCCCCCTGCCGCTCTGACGTCAGACTGTGAGATGGATTTGAAGGATAATGGTGTTAAGAGAGTTGCAGCCTCAGCCCGGCGTCTTCCTGAGGCGAATAAAACAAAATGAAGAGCCTCTTTCTTCTCTCTCTCCTCTTAAGTTCTTCTTGTTTATCACCTGCTCCAGATAGGCCAGGTTGTGTTTTCCTACACTCCTCATTTTCACCATGGTGTTCTGGAAGAGGTGCGCTGCATTTTCATTAAAAGGAGCGCTGCTGATTGCTTACGGTAGAAAGCAGTCTAATGTCAAACTGTGGTAAAAACAGTGGGAAACCCTCAGGGCCTTCTAGGCTTTCAAAGTCTTTTATCCAGCTCGATGTTTCGGCCTCAAATGATCTCAAAATCAACATTGTACTGATGAAGATATGATACCATAGTAGATAATTCACTCCTGCACCAAGTTTAGACTGAACTCTCCTTGCGTTCTCTAAATATATATATATATATATTTATATGGTCATGAATGAACTTGGTAGACTGTTGATGGTACCACCTTAAATCAAATCCCTTAAATCCACTGCCACCTTAAATTTACTGATACATTAAATCTTGTGCCACCTTAAATTCATTATTTGAGCTGATACTGCTGTGCATTAGGCTGTGAGTGTGAGTGTCTGTGTGTACTGTGTGTGAGTGTCTGTGTGACAGATGTCTATTGTGACATCACTTGTGCCAGTTAGACTTGAATGTCCCAAACATTCCGCCATTTATTTCCTATAGGAAAAAATATCGTCTTTGAACGATTATTTTACGAAACCTGCATGTCGGATCGCTTAGAAAAGCGAGTACGTCCTATGATCCTGCAAAGTTTCGTGGTTCTAGCTCAAACTGTGCGATGAGAACCATTTTATTTTTTGAGCATAGGATAATAATAACAATAAGATTACAAAGAACAGTAAGTTGACTTTTTCAAGCCAAATTAATTAATTATTTGTAAACATTTTCTAATTAAATTAAAACTACTAAAATTCAAGGCTGATTGGCCTCATTATATAGCTGCTGTGACAAGAGGTTAAACTGTTAAAAGCTTTGTTTTCAGTAAATACAGTCGTGTGCAAAAGTTTGAACACAAAGTCAAATTACATGTTTTGTTGATTATCTAAACTAAACTTTTTTCTGCAAATTTTAGTGCACTTTTTTATTTTTGTTGAGTTTTACATGTTGCAAAAACATAAAACGCAAATTCTAAACCTTGTGCACACGTTGGCCCACAT
>NW_023494800.1:37576530-37686530 GCF_904425465.1 Colossoma macropomum
CGACTCTGCGAGTTCAAGAGCAGCCTCAGAGAGCCGGGGAGAGGGAGGAGGAAGAGGAGTGGGAGATGGAACATCAAGACTTGGTTTGGCAGAGTATAAGACAAAATCCGAAAGAGAGATAAAAGTGGAAAAAAGAGACAAATTAAAACGCGCGCCGTTTTTGATCGTCTGCCTGAAATCCCTAACGGCTTGGACGCGGTCAGAAGCAACCATGTTCAAAGCTCTGAAAAGCCATTAAAATGAGATATGTGAGGAAGATGTCCTATTTTATATTTTATTTGAGTGACTGGACCTACATATCGCCGCTGTCCAAAGAAAAACAAGCATCTTTAAAATGGTAACTTTAACGGAGAGGGCAAAAAACGTCTTTACTTTCAATGTACGTTAATGTAAAGAGGTTTTATTCTAAGCAGTTTTGGATCATTCCTATTGGTCCATTTATCATGAAATAAATAAAGGGTATAATAATAGCAAAAAAAAAAAAGATATTTGTTTTTTAATGGGGACAGTGACGATATGTTGTGCCCACAGCTTGCCTGATTGTTCATTACACTAAAAGCGCTTTAGCTCATTAATTCACAGGGTTGAGCAAAATACTTTGTGAATGTAGTGATGGCTGAATACTCAGTAGGCTGTCCTACATATATTCAGTAACATATTCCATTGCAATAAATAAAAAGTAACGTATTCGGAATACATTAGAATTAAATTAGAACACTAGTCTTGGTAAGGCACATGGAAAAAACTTTTTTACTCAATTCGCACTGTTCCTCGCTGTTAATGGTTGGCAATTTTTTCTTTTTTGCATGTAATTCTTCCGTTAATACATTTCATGAAAAATTACATTTGGAAAAATCTGCATTTTTTCTAATTCATTGCCTGCTTCAGTCCACAATCTCCTGAGCAGGAGTGCAGTAAAACACAGATGTTCAACTTATCACTCACAAACACATTCACTACTAAGAAGAGTATTACTTTGATCATTACTTTTAAGGAGGTTATTAACACTGGGATTAATAATTGATCATCGCATTGATTTATCAGTCTACTCAGGCTTTAGCAGAGCTCAGTAACGCTGAGATTAATAACTGATCACATTGATTTATCAGTCTACTCAGGCTTTAGCAGAGCTCAGTAACACTGAGATTAATAACCGATCACATTGATTTATCAGTCTACTCAGGCTTTAGCAGAGCTCAGTAACACTGAGATTAATAACCGATCACATTGATTTATCAGTCTACTCAGGCTTTAGCAGAGCTCAGTAACACTGAGATTAATAACCGATCACATTGATTTATCAGTCTACTCAGGCTTTAGCAGAGCTCAGTAACGCTGAGATTAATAACTGATCACATTGATTTATCAGTCTACTCAGTCTTTAGCAGAGCTCAGTAACGCTGAGATTAATAACCGATCACATTGATTTATCGGTCTACTCAGGCTTTAGCACAGCTCAGTAACGCTGAGATTAATAACTGATCATCACATTGATTTATCAGTCTACTCAGGCTTTAGCAGAGCTCAGTAACACTGAGATTAATAACTGATCACATTGATTTATCAGTCTACTCAGGCTTTAGCAGAGCTCAGTAACACTGAGATTAATAATTGATCATCACACTGATTTATCAGTCTACTCAGGCTTTAGCAGAGCTCAGTAACACTGAGATTAATAACTGATCACATTGATTTATCAGTCTACTCAGGCTTTAGCAGAGCTCAGTAACACTGAGATTAATAACTGATCATCACATTGATTTATCAGTCTACTCAGGCTTTAGCAGAGCTCAGTAACACTGAGATTAATAACCGATCACATTGATTTATCAGTCTACTCAGGCTTTAGCAGAGCTCAGTAACACTGATATTAATAACCGATCACATTGATTTATCAGTCTACTCAGGCTTTAGCAGAGCTCAGTAACACTGAGATTAATAACCGATCACATTGATTTATCAGTCTACTCAGGCTTTAGCAGAGCTCAGTAACACTGAGATTAATAACTGATCACATTGATTTATCAGTCTACTCAGGCTTTAGCAGAGCTCAGTAACGCTGAGATTAATAACTGATCACATTGATTTATCAGTCTACTCAGGCTTTAGCAGAGCTCAGTAACACTGATATTAATAACTGATCACATTGATTTATCAGTCTACTCAGGCTTTAGCAGAGCTCAGTAACACTGAGATTAATAACTGATCATCACATTGATTTATCAGTCTACTCAGGCTTTAGCAACGTTGACTCAGGTCTTCTTTAGAATACATCTAATATGTTTGGTACATGAAGTGAGCTGATTTTAAAATATTTAATAAACAAGTACTGATGGTGTTTTCTTTAAATATTGTTTTTTTTTGTTTAGTCTGTAAGTTTTCCAAAAATTGTACCCCAAAATGTAAAAAGTAACTATATTATGAATGCTGCCTTTACAAAATGTAACTTGAACTGAATATAGATACTTAATTTCTGCATTCTGAATACAGATTCCCAGCACTTGTATTCCGTTACATCCTAACCTTGGTAATAGTGAACAACACATCTGTTCCATAACACTCTGCTTAAGATGCTGTTTACACAATTACTCAGTGTGTTCACACTTTCATAACTCTTTGAAATGTCTGGTAATCCTTTCACTAGTATGCTGTAATGCTTCCAGTGTTTGAACATCTCATTGCTTCACACCATGCTTAATTACGTACGTTATGGAGGAGATGATATTAGTCACTACTTGTCTTTTTCTGACACATGCACACCATCCCTCTATTCACACAGACAATCTCCTCTTTCATTAGGCGCAGTTACACAACCACAGAACTGCTAAAGAGAGCTCATCACTGCCCTTAATGATTTTACCAGTACGATAATCTAGCAACGTCTTATTTTGGACCTTTTCTATCGGTCCCTCCATCATGAAATGATCACACAATGGAAATGAAAACTACCATCCTATATATTTCTACGTCCAAAAACATTCAGACTTTAAAATTGTCCTATGAAGTTAAACATTTAGTTTATTTCTGACCATAAGATGCTACACTCCGTTTTCCCTCGTAGTCTATGGACATTTTTATCTCATTTCAGAAAACAGACATTTCTCCCAAACTGAGACACCAAAATGAAAAAAACTTTCACAATTCTCAGTCTCTCTCACAAACATGCCCGGAATGAACATCAGAGGAGATGTGCTGAGCCCTTCCCTCAGCTTCCCACTGGATTTCCTGGATTATGTCACCCACACATTGTAATTCAGCATCATTAGAGTAACATTACTGTATTAAGTAGGAAAGGGCATTTAAACAATCACAGTTAATAATCTACTGTATGTATGTCTACATTATGCAGCAGTCAGATTACAGTCAGGGTGTGACAGATTTTGTCAGATTACAAACGGGTTGGGACAGATTTTTGTCGAGCTGCAGTCGGCTACAGTCGGTTCAGACAGAAGTTTGTGGGGCTACAGTCGGTTCAGACAGAAGTTTGTGGGGCTACAGTCGGTTCAGACAGAATTTTGTGGGCTACAGTCGGTTCAGACAGAATTTTGTGGGCTACAGTCGGTTCAGACAGAATTTTGTGGGCTACAGTCGGTTCAGACAGAATTTTGTTAGATCACCGTCAGGTTCAAACAAATCTTTTTTAAGCTATAGTCAAATTCAAAAATTTTGCGGTGCCAATCATATTCAGACTGTTGAATTTGAACAGATTTGTGTTGGACTACAGTTGGGTTAGGATAGAATTCTGATGGGCTACACTTGGTTTCAGACAGTTTGTTGGGTTACAGTCAAGTTTGGACAGAAGTCAGTTGAACTAAAGTGTTGTCTGGATTCTGAAGTTGCTGCTACGGGTCTGGTTGGGTCAAGTTTGCAAATTTCAATGGTCTGACTCTGACATCAGACACTGAGGACGATCATTTCCTTTTGTTCCTCCTGTGTATGAAACACACACCTCGGCCTACCGCTCAGGTTCCCTCTGTCCCTTTTGTGCATCGACCTATTCAAGACTCGAAAAGCAGGTTAAAGAGAGAGAGGAAGAAAGAGAGAGAGATATATGGTAGAGTGTTCTCTGTCTCCAGTCTCTGGCTCCAGGGCAGGATTAGTCGGGCTGCACATTGTTCCACTCATGCACTCCTGCAGCCTCTGCTGAGCGGCAGTTACTCTGTCTCAGAGAGGAGAAAGGAGCGGTTCTCAGAGGGAAGGAGAGCACCGCGGAGAGCTGGCCTGATGGATAGGTTGACAGTTCCACAGGGGTTCATTAGGACACAGGTAAAAAAGGAATAAACACAATACATAAAGCCCAGTGTGGAAAATGGACAGAAATTTTCTGATTAAATTCAGGAAAAAATGCCCATCTTCAAAGAATAGGATTGATATTTGCCATTGAGTGATCATGTTAAATACCAACAATACACAAATGACATAGATCAAAGAGCCCAAAAAACAGCCAGAATTAATTTTTACATAACCCTTTTCCAGCCCGTCTTTATCCCTAAGAGTTAAACCAGCTGTTATGTTGAGCTCTGTTCAGATGTGTCCTTTGAAATGCTGCAGTGATCCATTTGCTTCCCAGCAGCCAGAAACAGCACAACGTTTAATTGTCTTCCCACATTTTCCACTCCAGTAACTGCTACACTGCTGCAGGAACAGCATTCTGCACCACTTCAATGGGAATGGGTGGGGCTAAACTGCTGTGGCTGAATGGGTGGGGCTAAACTGCTGTGGCTGAATGGTGGAGCTAAACTGCTGTAGCTGAATGGTGGAGCTAAACTGCTGTAGCTGAATGGGTGGGGCTAAACTGCTGTAGCTGAATGGGTGGGGCTAAACTGCTGTAGTTGAATGGTGGGGCTAAACTGCTGTAGCTGAATGGGTGGGGCTAAACTGCTGTAGCTGAATGGGTGGGGCTAAACTGCTGTAGTTGAATGGTGGGGCTAAACTGTTGTAGCTGAATGGTGGGGCTAAACTGTTGTAGCTGAATGGTGGGGCTAAACTGTTGTAGCTGAATGGTGGGGCTAAACTGCTGTAGCTGAATGGTGGGGCTAAACTGCTGTAGCTGAATGGTGGGGCTAAACTGCTGTAGCTGAATGGTGGGGCTAAACTGCTGTAGCTGAATGGTGGAGCTAAACTGCTGTAGCTGAATGGTGGAGCTAAACTGCTGTAGCTGAATGGTGGAGCTAACTGCTGTAGCTGAATGGTGGGGCTAAACTGCTGTAGCTGAATGGTGGAGCTAAACTGCTGTAGCTGAATGGTGGGGCTAAACTGCTGTAGCTGAATGGTGGAGCTAAACTGCTGTAGCTGAATGGTGGAGCTAAACTGCTGTAGCTGAATGGTGGGGCTAAACTGTTGTAGCTGAATGGTGGGGCTAAACTGCTGTAGCTGAATGGTGGGGCTAAACTGCTGTAGCTGAATGGTGGGGCTAAACTGCTGTGGCTGAATGGTGGGGCTAAACTGCTGTAGCTGAATGGTGGAGCTAAACTGCTGTAGCTGAATGGTGGAGCTAAACTGCTGTAGCTGAATGGTGGAGCTAAACTGCTGTAGCTGAATGGGAGAGGCTTACCTGCTGTAAGCTGAATGAGTGGTCATTCAGAAATTTTTATAGAAGTGACATCACAACCATGTTGAATTCAAACCAGACAGCTTCTCTCCTGTATATGAAATGCCTGAAACTTTAACGTTTACACAGTAAAAGAAACCTAGAAAGATTAGTTCTTCTATGAAATAAGCCATTAAAGTTTTATATGAATGCACAAAATGCTGCACACACAAAACATAATTGACGTTTGTAGAAAAGGCCCCATCTCTCCAAGATGAAGTGCAGGGTTTGGGTAAATGAATACGGGGGATCTGACTCCCACTAATTAAGCTGGGACTTATTTTAAGTCGCGTGTGGTTTTAACCAAAGCGGCACGTCCTGATTTAGGCTAAATCTGAACACTGTAAACAGAATGCAGGACTTCAGAGGATGAGGCTGTGTGGGAGGGAGAAAACAGAGTAAGAGAAACAGTAAAAGACAGAAATGAGGTTTTTTAGACTCCAAAAGCTGCTGAATTCAGTGAATACGCCGTTGTGTGATGCCTGTTTAGCACTTAGATGGCTACAGTTATTATCATTCATTTTGCTCTCCGTTTACTTTCTGTGTCAACAGAACACAAAATAACTGCATTTAAATCTGCAGATAAAAATTCTGTTTTCCTAAATAGACGTCTGGTTTGTTTCAGCTCATATGGAAAAAACATTTACTCCAAATGTCTTTGTCAAATATAATTTTGCAATGTGTGAAAATGGCCAAAAATGTATTTGTTAGATATATTTTAAAATGCATTTACTGACTTCTGTGATCTGCACTGTACTTTACATTAACCATGTACGTCTGCCGTCAGACTCTCACACACAATGTATTTCACATAAACAAGATATCAGATCATAACTGCATTTTCACAGAGTATCAATACCCACAACACTCGCTTCTGTTCATTTGATCATATTACCTTTATTGCATGATGTTGCCTCAGGGCAACAAACTCATTTTCCGCACTTTACAATGACATGATACATGTTTACTGATCCTGAAAGGGTTAATACTGAAGGGAGGAGTTTGAACAAACCAATAAAAAGTCTGTATTTGGTCACTTTAGAATCTTTTGGATATTTTGAGATATTTGAAACCTTTTTTTGGAAAGGTGCAGCTTTTGGACAACACACGTTACTGCACCACACAACTTCCCTCAGAAGAAAAACAATTTTTCAGCAGTTTAAAAATATGATTCACATCTATTAGAGTGTAAAATTAATTTACATTCACTACCATATAAACAAATAGTAAAAATAGCTGAAATATATTTGTTGCCTAAAAGCAACATTGTGGAGTTGATTTAGCCAGTCAGTGCAGTCAGCGTATACTTTTTCCATTTAGAATTATGTTTTATTTAGAATAATTTTGCGGTTTTATTTATTTAGGAAACTAAAAAATGCAATTTTACCATTTTTAGTATTTAAGGAAGTGTAGCATTTTATTTTCATTCTAAGTATTTAGAAATTAAAAAGTCATGTTTCTTGACACTGCATCATTTCTTTCCACTGTCACATAAATGTTGCTTCATGGCAACATACCCCAAAAAGATCCATTCACACATTATTATTATTATTATTTTTATTATTATTAAATGAGCCATAAAGTTGGTTTGATTTCTCATTAAATAAACATGTCAAAATGATCAATAAGTAATAATTAATTTTCCAAACATGCTTTTAACAGCAAAACATGGATGTATTACTGAATAAGGGAGCGTCTCAAAAGTGCACAACCTGTGAAGCTGTGTTAAAGGTTTTAGAGGTCGTGGTGGTTATTAAAGGTTATTGTCGGCTCACTAAGCAGATGATGTTACTGTGTGTGTCTGAACGTGTCTGTTACATTTTGTCATTCACTGTTCATTTCAAAGCCGTACACATGCATATTCAGCCTCACACAGAGCACTGTGCACTTCTAAATACCATTATTCATTTGTTCATAAACTTATTTTATAAAGCTGATTGTTTTATATATGCATCATGGCAATATGTGCATGTGTATATATATGGACTGGGAAGGGGGCTTAGCAGGTGGTCAAATGTCTGAACTGTTCTAGGACAGTCTCCATCACAAACGTTCTCTTACATTAGTGCCTCAGTTATAAACTATTAAGACCCAGTTTACATTTTTACACCTGAGTCCTAAAACATTCAGTCTTTTGTGCTGGTAATAAATAGTTCCGGAGAGAGATGCACTTTCTTCTTCACTGTGAAAAATTCAAACAGACAAGGAAAATTTACACAAATTTATAAAGCTGATCCCAAACTTTGAAAAACATATACAAATTAAAAAATTACGAATTAGCAGCGAGGGGGGCACACAGCCCCCCTCGCTGCTAAACATAAAACAACGTCACCACATCATATTTTTGGGTTTTCACTTTTAATATAAAGACAATTGTTGCAGTGCTTTGACAAAATATGTGTGTGTGTGTCATGTCAGTAAAACCAACTTGAGAGAGAAAGAGAGAGAGAGAAAAAAGTGAGAGAAGAGAGACAAAAATATATAGAGAGATACAAATAGAGAGAAAATAGAGAGAGGAGAGAGACAAAAAGAGAGAGAGAACACAAAGAGAGGGAGAAGACAGAGAGAGGAGAGAGAGAAAAGAGAGAGAGAACACAAAGAGAGGGAGAAGACAGAGAGAGGAGAGAGAGAAAAGAGAAAAGAGAGGGGGGACACATAAGTAGAGAGGGAAGACAGAGACAGAGAAATAAACAGAGAACAGACTATGCATGGTACAAAAAATGTCAAGACAAGATCTGGAAGACCAAGAGAGTTCTTTGATAGAGCTGCTCACAGATTGGTCAGGTTTGCAAAGCAAAACCCCCACATCACTGCCAAGGACCTATAGGAAGATTTGGCTAGCATGGGAGAAGTGATGCACCGCTCCACTGTGCAGCGCTGTTGCACAAACATCATCATACCTGTGATCTAAAACAAAAGTCAATGTCTTATTTATGCAAAACAACATCAACATCACAAGGCATTTTGAAATCAAGTTTTGTGATCTGATGAAACAAACTGAACTCTTTGGCCACAATCACTAATAATCACTAGGTATGTTTGGAGACAAAAGATCAGTATTTGATGAAAGGAACACTGTGCCAGCTGTTAAGAGGGTGGATCTTCTATGCTTCTATATAGCAGGAAATGACGAAAAAGCAAGAAACATCCGCTGGACTGAGGATAGTCCACCAACCAAAAATATCCAGCCAACAGCATCCTGTGGGCAGCGTCCTGTGACCACTGATGAAGGACTAGAGGATGACCAACACAAACTGTGCAGCAGCAGATGAGCTATCGTCTCTGACTTTACATCTACTGGACTGACAACCTCAACCTCAGTAAGTTTTGACATCATCTTCAACTGATCCAGTTGCATTCCAGTTAGAGCTGGGCGATATGGCCAAAAACGTTATCACGATAAACAAAACTCATATCGTTCGATATCGATACATATCGCGATAAATGTCAAGTCATGATTTCTTTCACGTTTGAAGGCTGATTTTGCTCCTGGGTGGTTAATTGTGGTTTTAAACTATCACTTATGGTCCGATCATGACAAACACTCGGCAAGCAGTGGAACATTTCACTAATCTGTCTTGGGACAGTGGGAGAAAGTTTCTGAGCTGTTTTTATCAGCTGGAAAAGCACAGCTGCAATTTTTGTAATAGTCATGATTTAAGAAAGAAAGCAGATTATTTTAGCTGTCTGGTGTCGAGCGCTCGGCTACCCCGCTACAAATGATGAATAAGTGGCCAACAACAGAGCTAAACTCTTTAGTTTCTCAACAACGTCAGCTTGGTTCGGTAGGTCACTGCGGTCACTCCTACCACATCCATGTCAGAGCAGATCACAGTATTCAGACACGGCTGGGTTTCTCTATGCTACCGTAGTAGTTTAAGGGGTGAACCGCAGTATATCTGATGCTCGCTGTGTAAAAGCATTATCTGCAGTGTGAATCTCTCACACCAGTCACAGAGTCCTCCTTTTAGGCATGTTTAAACTGAAAGCGGTGATTTTGTGTCTTGTTTGATCTACAGTATCATCAATTCACCGTGTTTTGCCGGAGCGCTGCTTCAAGTTAGCCAGCAGCTAAAAACAGCTAGCCTGGAAAGACAGCGCTCTCCCGCTCTCCAACGCCTCACAGCTTCCTCAGTTTACTTTCGAACATGAACCACTTCTTTCTTTCACTTTCGTTGCTCGAGAATGCACTAATACTAAAATATGGCGGTTTGGCTGTAACACGGCGCTGCAGACGTGATTTAACACCGCTAAAGTTGTTAGGAGGCACGGAAAGAGGTGAGTTCGCTGTAGGTCAGTACAGTTACACCACTGACCTCGTCACTCACACTCGGTCACAGAAGAACAGATCGCCGGTCGCTCCACTCAGACAGGGACTGTATAACTCCGTGTTTCAGCCGTTGCTAAAGTATATTTGGCGACCCTTTTTTTTACTCGTGGCCCCCTCCCTCTCTAATCAAGTCGAAAAACTCGGAAGTGCGCCCTCTCCTGGCGACAGCAGAGTAGTGTCACTTTCCTTGCAGTAGAAAACGCTAGCGGGGCTTTCGCTAAAACGTGGAAGTGTGAGAATGGTGTATTATATCGAACATTTATCGAACCTGTCTTATCGCTCTATCGAGGAAAAGTTATATCGCGATACTTGTTATTGTTTTATCGCCCAGCCCTAATTCCAGTATTCAAGAATGCACGAAGGATGTATTGCTTGAAGACTCGCCAGTGAGAATGACCTGGAAGTCCCATCATCAGAACCTTTATGTGAAGAAAAATGTGCTTTTATCACAAATAACTACACAGGTAAAACATTCTCAGCCAATCAGAGCTAGCTGTTATATGCAAATGATAAATCTCCGGCTGAAAAAGGTTAAGCTTCTCTGACTGGATGTTTTCATTGTGGCCCACTGAGGCATGTAGACTTTTTCACACGCATTAAAGCAGCTGCAGAGGCGTGTGTAACATCATCACACACAGCACACACCCAAATATTTTGAGAATCTTAACCACTGGACAGTCATGACACAGCAGAAATGTATGTGTGTGTGTGTGTGTAGGCAGAGCTACGTGCAGTTGTGCTACATGTACGCACTCCTGACTCTGTAATTATCCTAAAAAGGCCGGTTCCCTTGAGAAAACACTGCTGTGAAGTTATAAATCTTCTTGTCACACATACGCACACATGGACGGGGTGGACAAAATGACAGAAACACCTCCTTGTATTTACACTCACTGTCCATTTAATCAGCTCCACTGACCATGTAGGAGCACTTTGTAGTTCTACAGTTACAGACTGTAGTCCATCTGTTTCTCTGATACTTTGTTAGCCCCCTTTTACCCTGTTCTTCAGTGGTCAGGACCCCCATGGACCCTCACAGAGCAGGTACTATTTGGGTGGTAGATCATTCTCAGCACTGCAGTAACACTGATATCGTGGTGGTGTGTTAGTGTGTGTTGTGCTGGCCTGAGTGGATCAGACACAGCAGTGCTGCTGGAGTTTTTAAACACTGTGTCCACTCACTGTCCACTCTATTAGACACTCCTAGCTTGTCGGTCCACCTTGTAGTTGTAAAGTCAGAGACGATAGCTCATCTGCTGCTGCACAGTTTGTGTTGGTCATCCTCTAGTCCTTCATCAGTGGTCACAGGACGCTGCCCACAGGACGCTGTTGGCTGGACATTTTTGGTTGGTGGACTATTCTCAGTCCAGCGGATGTTTCTTGCTTTTTCTTCATTTCCTGCTGTATGTGAAGCACTAATAAACACAGAAAGCAGTGATAAGAATTGTGCTTGAACTGTATCGTATTGTATTTGATGTTAACCTTTATGAATGTTGTTTTTTCTGTAAATATATGCTGTGACGTGAAAGATTTCATCACAGACACTGTGTGGTTGACCTCATCAACTGACGAGACACTGAATCATGTCGTCTGAGCTGGCTCAGACCCCCCCACCCGGCCCCTTCACTACTGTGTCTGCTGTTAATACTGTAATCTGCCGCAACCGCACACCCACACACACCAAACAGCACCAACCTCAGTAATTTTCCTGTGGTGAAAATCATGTGTTCAATAATATTACAAGATGCGCTCCTTGTCCACTTTATTAGAAACACCCACCTTGTGCTTCCACTAACTGGCCACTTTATTAGAAACACCCACCTTGTGCTTCCACTAACCGGCCACTTTATTAGAAACACCCACCTTGTGCTTCCACTAACCGGCCACTTTATTAGAAACACCCACCTTGTACTTCAACTAACCGGCCACTTTATTAGAAACACCCACCTTGTGCTTCCACTTGCTGTCCACTTTATTAGAAACACCCACCTTGTGCTTCCACTCACTGGTCACCTCACCCATCTCAGCACTGGGCTTTGATGGATATTGTACAGTATGTCACTCAAACAGCATCATCATGGATTGCCAAGACGCATTATATCCCCCCTCTTTTACCCCCCTCACCCACTCACTCACCATACTAATAGTTGAGGCTCCAGGCCCACTTACCCAGACCGCCACACTGCGTCTACCCTCAGCAGGCCCGGCGTGGGTGGCTGGCTGGCAATCTCCCCCTCCACACACACGCACACACACACGCACACACACACACGCACACACACACGCACACGCACACACACACACGCACACACACACGCACACACACACACACACACACACACACACACTCATATGAACAAAAAACCTGGAAAAACAAAGAGACTCAAGGAAAAGAGTTTCAGTCGCGTTAGACAATAAAACACTAATTAGCCACCAGCATTAGCGATAATAAAAATATAGTCTAGACGTGGAGCTTTAAATGAAAGAGGCGGTTTATGTAAAACAGAGAAGTTTTACGCTGCGTCTGCCAGCTCGGCTCAGCGTATCCTGTTTTTGAGGCGTAATAACTCACAGTTTTTCATGTTTGTTGATGTGAGGGGAAAGTGCAAAGTTTGTGAAGGATAGAGAGACAAAGAGAGAGAGAGAGAGAGAGAGAGGACAGGTTGGTGAGGGGAAAGTCCAGCTGTCTTGCTGCTCTAAAAGCGTCTCTTTAAGTCTATTAAGGCCTAACGACCTGAGTAAAAGTTGAGTGTTAGACATGCAACTCGTGTAACGCTGCTCCCATTAAAGGCCCTGTATCCAACATTTTTCTCACACTCTTTTCTCTCCACTGAGGTTCATTTATAACATTCGTGTCAGCATCATTCAGTTTTGCATAACCATTTTTCTGCCTCTCTTTATCTCTTAGAATGAAACAAGTGGTGCCTTTAAGACTGATAGATGTAAATGAGCTCTGTTCTGACTGGCTGCTTTGTATTGTGCCTCATACAAACAGTGGTCCAGGTTGAAATGCTCCTCAGAATCAGAATCAGAATTGCTTGATTTCTCCAAGTGTGTTTCACGTACAAGGAATCAGTTTTGGTGAGTTACACATGTATGACATTAACACACTACTATGAATTATTCAGCATGTACCATGAATTATTCAGTATCAACTATGAATCATGTAGCAGCTAATGTGAATTATTTATTACCTACTATGGACTATTATTATAATTCATTATAATGAATGATTCAGTATAACTGTTAAGAAACAGTACTGAGGAAAGGAAATCTAGACTCATCAACAGATTCATGACATTTAGGGGGATTAAATGCCTTGTTAAAGGACTCATGACCTCTTACACCTCGGCCTGCTGACCTGCCGCCGCAGCCTAATCCCGAACCGCATCGAGAACTCTACTCCCAACCTGCTCCAGCCACACTGAACAGGACAGAACTGGCTGCTGCTGGAACAGAGTAATAAGTGCTTAAATGTACTGATGCATTTATAGAAGAGTTTATAAGAGCAATCAAAGGCGCCGTATCTGGTTTATGCATGTCTTTAAGAGTGTTCGTTGTAGCCCCAGGCATTAGCAACGTCTACTGCGTTTTACTCAGATCACTACTGTGAATTATTCAGATTAGCATGGTGCTAACTGTATTCGTAAATGAATCATCACACATTCACCTCAGACAGTTCGAGGGGGATGTTAAATATCTCTAATAATCTTGATGATGCGGTTTCTGTATGACTCACTCTTATCTATAAACATGGGCTAAAGTATGGTAGCACAGCTAAACACAGTAGCAGCAGCTTGAAACCTGAATTATTCTGTACTTTACTTTTTTACACAGTGTCAGAAACCGCATATATTAGTCTGTTAGAGATGCTGAACACCTCAGCACAGTTTCATGCAAGTGTGCAGTGATTAGGATCATGCTAAGTGGCTTGCTAACTATCTCCCACTACTTGTTAGCTACATTAGCTTCATAGCTGCAGGTTAAAACTAAAGAAACTTCAGATGTCAAATATCTCCTGGCTGATTGGGTATATTTGGGATAAAGAGAGTAAAAAGTCCCAACAAACTGCACCTAAAGTGAAAGTGGGTACTGTGTAGAACTGTAATTAAAGTGGAAGTGCAAAATTATCTAGATGGTTCCTGTTTGGTTCAGAGTCAGAGTTGAAACACATTTGGGACTGATCTTGATCCCTTTTAACCGATCTTGGACTTTAGACTAAAATCCTTAGATCTTTAAAATTCTGAATAATATCTATTATGAATTATTCAGTAACTGCTATGAATTATTCAGTATCTACTCTGAATTATTCAGTGTCTACTCTGAATTATTCAGTAACTGCTATGAATTATTCAATATCTACTCTGACTTATTCAGTATCTACTCGGAATTATTCAGTAACTGCTATGAATTATTCAATATCTACTCTGACTTATTCAGTATCTACTCGGAATTATTCAGTAACTGCTATGAATTATTCAGTATCTACTCTGAATTATTCAGTGTCTACTCAGAATTATTCGGTAACTGCTATGAATTATTCAGTATCTACTATGAATTATTCAGTATCTATTATGAATTATTCGGTAACTGCTATGAATTATTCAGTATCTACTCTGAATTATTCAGTGTCTACTCTGAATTATTCGGTAACTGCTATGAATTATTCAGTATCTACTATGAATTATTCAGTATCTATTATGAATTATTCAGTAACTGCTATGAATTATTCAGTATCTACTCTGAATTATTCAGTGTCTACTCTGAATTATTCAGTAACTGCTATGAATTATTCAATATCTACTCTGACTTATTCAGTATCTACTCGGAATTATTCAGTAACTGCTATGAATTATTCAATATCTACTCTGACTTATTCAGTATCTACTCGGAATTATTCAGTAACTGCTATGAATTATTCAGTATCTACTCTGAATTATTTGGTAACTGCTATGAATTATTCAGTATCTACTCTGACTTATTCAGTATCTACTCTGCATTATTCAGTGTCTACTCGGAATTATTCTGTGTCTACTCTGCATTATTCAGTGTCTACTCTGAATTATTCTGTGTCTACTCTGCATTATTCAGTGTCTACTCTGAATTATTCAGTGTCTACTCTGCATTATTCAGTATCTACTCTGAATTATTCAGTGTCTACTCTGAATTATTCAGTAACTGCTATGAATTATTCAGTATCTACTCTGAATTATTCAGTGTCTACTCTGTATTATTCAGTGTCTACTCTGAATTATTCAGTGTCTACTCTGTATTATTCAGTGTCTACTCTGAATTATTCAGTGTCTACTCTGAATTATTCAGTAACTGCTATGAATTATTCAGTATCTACTCTGAATTATTCAGTATCTACTCTGAATTATTCAGTGTCTACTCTGCATTATTCAGTATCTACTCTGAATTATTCAGTGTCTACTCTGAATTATTCAGTGTCTACTCTGAATTATTCAGTAACTGCTATGAATTATTCAGTATCTACTCTGAATTATTCAGTATCTATTATGAATTATTCGGTAACTGCTATGAATTATTCAGTATCTACTCTGAATTATTCAGTGTCTACTCTGAATTATTCAGTAACTGCTATGAGTTATTCAGTATCTACTCTGAATTATTCAGTGTCTACTCTGAATTATTCAGTGTCTACTCTGCATTATTCAGTGTCTACTCTGCATTATTCAGTGTCTACTCTGCATTATAAGATAAGATAGGATAAGATAATCCTTTATTAATCCCACAACGGGGAAATTTGCGGTGTTACAGCAGCACAGAAGACAGAGCAGCAGGAAATATACAAACAATATATAAAATAGAATAAACAATAAAAGTATAAAGATATATATGTATATGTACAAAGAGTTAATGTATCTACTCTGAATTATTCGGTAACTGCTATGAATTATTTAGTGTCTACTATGACTTATTCAATACCTACTAAGATTTATTCAGTATCTCCTAGGAATCATTTGGTATCTACTGTAAATTACTGAGTAAGTACTATGAATTATTCAGTGTCTACTATAAATTATTTAGTATCTACTCTAAATTAGTAACTGTCTACAGTTAATTATTTAGCATCAGCTATAAATAATTCAGTATCCACTATGAATCATTCAGTAACAATTAGGGATTATTCACTTAGAAAAAAAATTACATTGAAAAAATAGAAAAAATAATTTGAAAAAATACAAAATAATTATTTTTGACACACTGAAATTTAGGGGTTAGGGTTTGGGATGGACTCCTCCCCTCCTATAAATGTCTTAAATAGATTGGGTTTAAATAGATCAGAACAATCCTATGAAATATCTGAGCTCTGATTAATTTACTGTGTTTGTAACTTATTTAAGCAGTTTGAAGTAATTTGGCAGAATGACAGAAGACGAGACTGCTGCACTGAAATACAGCTACAACTGAAAGACAGATACTGCTAAAATATGATCGAGAGAGAGAGACAGAGAGAGAGAGAGAGAGAGAGAGAGACAGAGAGAGAGAGAGAGAGAGAGAGAGAGAGAGACAGAGAGAGAGAGAGAGAGACAGAGAGAGAGAGAGAGAGAGAGAGAGAGAGACAGAGAGAGAGAGAGACAGAGAGAGAGAGAGAGAGAGAGACAAAAAGAGAGAGAGAGACAGAGAGAGAGAGAGAGTGGGCAGAGGGACAGATGAGTGTGCTTCACTCTTAAGCTGACTCAGCAGAACTATCCACGGGAGGTTCCTCTGCTGGTGGAAAAGCACCCAAACGTCCAGAACTCGCCCCAGGCATCACCGTCACTGCACCCCGTCTGAACGTGGCTAACTGCTAGCCGCCAGTCGGCCCACCAGCTCCAGCTAATGCTAAAGAGAGGGAGAGCAGGCCGAGCGCTGTGATGTGGCTTCCCTCCCGAGCCAGTGAAGGACTTCAGAAACACTTTCATGTTTGACTCGTTGTTTTATGGGCCAGTATTTCAGTCCCGCAGTGGGACGCTGGTTCAGCTCCGGAGTTTCAGGTACTTTCTGGGGCACTGAGGGGCGATTCCTCACAGCGCCAGGCCCCGAACGCCCTCCTTTCAAACCCAACCTGCTCCTGTTTTAATGTGGTATGAAGGGGCTTCCTGATGAACCTGAAGGGCATGATGGGAAAACAAGCATGAATCCATAAGGAGGCATAAAAAGTGGGTGGTCAAAAGGAGCAGACAACATGCATCACACACACAAATGCGACTCCTTCTCCTCCTTTTTTAGTGTTTTTAAGCAGTAACAGCTCTTTTTAATGCAGTCGAATCATTTCTGAGTTGTAGCTCATTAAACGAGGCAGAGACACTGTGGAAAGTGCAGATTGTTAACTTTCAATCTATACCACACTTGAGTTTGTGAGTAGAAGACGAGATTATTTACTATGATTTGGATTTGATGATCAAAACAAACAGGAAAACCTGTTCATACAGACTGTAAATCAGGAATAAATGTAATTACGCAGCTATAAACACTACCGTTTAAAAAATCACTTGTTATTGTACTTTGGTTTCATTAGTGAAACAAAGTAATACATCATCTACAGGGAGCCAAATGAAATATTTATTTTTTTCTGCAAATTTTAATGCACAAATTCTATTTCTTTGCCGAAATAACTTTCATTATACACAATAATACTTTGTAGATGCATGAATTATATGTAGAATTAAATCTTACAATCTAAACAAAAAAGCACTGTTGCATATTTTCATATGTTCAAGGATTATTATATACTCTAAATTACATAAATGTTTATTTCTATTTATTTATACTTGTATATTAATAATGTATTATTTAAATATAAATATTTATAAAACTTTGTCAAGTTTCTGCCTCAAGATTAGACCCTCAATTTTTAAAATGAAGGCAATCTGGATATGAATTTTATTACAATTGTATTTAGAATATTTTTTTTTTATTATGGAAATTAATTTAATTTGAACTTCATTCCACATGTTAATTTTACTGAAACTTTATTTTGGATGTTAATTTTATTAGAAATTAATTCTGGGTGTTAATTATGTCATAATTGCATTTCAAAGATTAATTTAAGTAGAACTTCATCCTGGATAATAATTTGATTAAAACTTCATTATGGATATTAATTTGATTACAATTGTATTTAGATTATTAATTTAATGAAAGTTTTATTCTGGATGTTCATTTTATTATAACTTAATTCCGAATATTTATTTTATTAGAACTTCATTATGGCTGTTAATTTTATTTTTTAATTTCCAAAATGTTTTTAAAGCTATGAAGTTGGACAGGACTAAGATACTGAACTCATCTGAAACAAAAACTAAAATGTTTTATATAAAATAATCAGGTTTTGTATGATTGAACACACTGATGATCTTGGTGAACAGTAGTATACGGATAGTACTGTAGTGTGAATGTGATGTGTGGCAGGACAGTCATATCTCTGCACCTCTAACTGATCTGAATGTGGCTGTTATAAAGGTGATTTGTGATGAATGTAAATGTGTTTTTATTCAGATGAACAGAAGTGTTTCTCCTCTCTGAAGGAGAGACATGAATTTACCGTCTCTTACCACAAAAACAATATTTCACACTAAATAACCGTCTTACGCAGAGTCTTACGCAGAGTCTTACTCCGGGAAGCACGGCAGACAGAGATAAGTGTAATGTAAAAAAATAACCAAGAGAAAGACGCTGACGGCTGATATTTCCATTTGTTTAAACTTTTACTCGCAGTCAGGACAACATTCAGCGCCAACAGTGGGAGTCTGGTGGTTTGAGAATGCAGTGAGACAGAGAGACAGAGGGAGAGAGAGAGAGAGAGAGAGAGAGAGAGAGACCTCAGTCATTACATTACCCAATAGTGGCGCACATCTCAGCCCATACACAATGTAATATATCACATAGCTGTTACAAACCCAATCCTGAAAAATGTCGACAGTAGGAAAAATATAAATATAAGCAGACAGCTATTATTTGCAAATCCTTTTGACCTGCATTCAACTGGAAACAAAGACAAGATGTTTAAAACAGAGGGCCCCTCAGGGCCTTCGAAGACAGCCTTCTCTTTTCTGGGAACAAAAAACATGTTGATGTTTATGTTGTATTCAGTAGAATAAGAATCATGCATAGCACTTTCTATGATTGTCATGTTTTTAAGCATTTATAAATGCATTCATAAGGCATTATAAACATGGTTATAAATGTTTATAAAAATGAATTACACTGAATTACACTTTATAGCCATGTTTATTATACATTATAAATTGTTGACATAATGCATTATAAGCAGTGTTAATAACGTGTCATATATTCAGTGGCAAAGAAGTCAGTCCCAGCTTGGAGAGTGTAAAATGAAGACAAATACAGAGTTTATTTCCACTCTGAGATTTCCAGTATTGTATTTCTCAGTGCTGGTGCTGCTAGTGCTGCATTGGGGCTTCAGTCCTGAATATTCAGATGATCCAAACAGGCTGTCCAGCCTAGAGTTACTGCTACACTGTGCTTTACTTACCAAGCGTCTCACTTTAAACACTGCATTACATCACATCAAACCAAGTACCCATCAGCCCCTCCCCTGAACCCCCTCTGACATCACACTGAGAGTGAAGTCACTGTGGAGTGAAGGCCTGGAGAGGGAGAGGTGAGATAGTAGAGTGCTGTCATTGTAATTTGTTCCCTCACTGGTTCTAACGTCAAACACTAGAACCCTTCACTCTGTAACATCACTACACTACACTACAGTACAGTAATGCTAATTTCTGCTAGCATTCTATTGGATATGCAGTGTTAAGTTAGTGCCAAGCTAACGGTGGTGTACATTCACTTTCCCACTGATGCAGCTCTAGTTTAAACTCTGACATTTGAAGCCTGTAATGAGCTTTACTGTGAATGTTTTAGTGTTTCAGTAAATCCTTCAGCTGAAAGCCTCACTCTGAACACTGGAGGAGGCTTTAGTACAGTACGCTTCACTTTACTTAGAGCGGACAAATACCACTTATGAGCTCTCTTAATTTGTTCTGAACACTACTTATAATGCATTTTGTTAACAATTCATAGTGCATAATAAGCATGGCCATAATGTGTAATGCATTTTTATGAATATAGCCATGTTTATGATGCCTTATGAATGCTTTATAATGTATTATGAATGTGTTTATAGGTTCTTATAGAAATAACATTCATGCTTGTATTTAAGCTCTGCAGGTATTACAGCACTAGCCTTTTTTAACTGTAAAGATTTGGATGGAAACATAAGAGATAACTTCTTGAAACGTCTACAGTGTAACAGGACAGAATCATTCAGATGCTCGCAGATAAAAAGATGCTTTACTGGTCAGTTCGTTATCCACAGTCATCGTCAGTACACAGGCAAGGGTGAAATCCATCCATCCATCCATCATCTAAACCGCTTATCCTTCTGGGTCGCGGTGGGGTGCTGGAGCCTATCCCAGCTGTCATCGGGCGGAAGGCAGGATACACCCTGGACAGGTCACCAGTCCATCGCAGGGCAGACAAACAGACATATACATCCACACACACACTCACACCTAGGGGCAATTTAGCCTGTCCATTTGGCCTGACTGCATGTGTTTGGACTTTGGACGCAGACACATGGAGAACAGGCAAACTCCATACAGAAATGACCCTGGTCACCCGGCCGGGAACCAAACCCAGGCCTTTCTTGCTGTGAGGCGACAGCGCTACCCACTGCGCCACCGTGCCGCCCAGGGTGAAATCCAACAAAGAGAAAATACGAAAATAAATAAACATAACAAACAGGATCGGGCAACCACATCCAAAAGGGAACAAGCAAAAAGGCAGAGTTAAAAAACAGAGTATATGAGTCGGAACCGAAACGGAATCCAAACACACAGGAAATAACGCTCAAGAGCTCCAGACAGACGCAATATCTTGCAAATAACTATGACTAAAGCCTGGGCTTATAAACCAGCCAGACCAGATCACATGACAAAGAGGACGGGTGAACAGAGTCAGTAATCCAGAGGATCAGATCGTTGATAGATGGACTGAGATGACATCACAGTCATGTGTTCTCCCAGAGGGTTCTGGGAATTGGAGTCCACCAGAGAGTCTGAACTAAAGATATGCATAGAGGAAAATTATCCAATCAGGTGTTGTTAGATTAACCGTCGGCATCATTAGGAAATGCAGAGGAGTCAACCAATCAGGTTTTGATTTCCTACAGTTGGGGCCTATTATGTGAGTAAAAAACATCACTCTAGACCTTCTAGAAGTTCTAGATACGTTGCTGACTGAATACAAACCGCAGCCTAATTGGTGAGTTGTTAGAAAGGGAGAGCAGAAATAAGACTGAGATTTTAAACGGTTAATCTAGAATCACTAGCTTAGCATTAACAAACTATTAGAATCCCATTGAGATGTTAGCAGCCGTTAGCATTATTGTAGAAGTCCTCATATTTAGTCCTCATAGTTTTGACATCCATATCCCAAAATAAAGGCCTAGCTCTAATAGCCACGTTTCGCCACTGTTGTATAATGTACACTGAGCTCAGTGCTGCCTTCTAAAAGTGTAGTAGCGCCCATTAGACTTTTTTTGGCAAAAGCCACGACTTTTTCTGCTTTCTTTAATCATTTAGAAATTAGTTTTGTATCGAAGGATGCAAAATCACTTCTTCTCAACATTCTCGCGTTTAGACTTCATGTTCACTCAGACGTAATGACGTGCGACTCGGAGAGCAAAGCCACCATCACACACCAGCTCACTTTCCCAAACATCTAATCCCAACGGCTTTCCCACTGCTGAGCACACACACGCAGCCCTGCTTTCCCACTCCCGTCCCAAAATAGTCCCTGAAGACTTTTCAATTACATGGACAGTGCCTTCTGGAAGGGGGCAATCATCACCAAACCATCGTATTCATCTCCCCTGAAGCTCTGTCTTTAACAGAGAGAGATAAACAGCCACCGTCACAAACACACACACTCGTTTCAGATGGACCCGCTAGCAGGAAGCGCAAGCAGAGATCTGTAATTCAGCTTTATATGCCTTTGAAATTGCTACTAAGAATGTGCCAGCTTGTCACGGAAACCAGAACCGCAGCGTTACGGTGATGAGAAAACCCTCCAGAGTTCAGCAGTTCAACCTCTCGTGTGTCCTGAAGCTCCAAACTGACAGTCACTCTGTATCTGAAGTCCAAACTGGCCTCCAAGGTCAAATGTAGCTTCACTACTTGTGTCATTCCACTGACTTTACTGGGTTTGGAGTAACTCATCATTACACTTGAACTCAAGGTTTAGAATGGGGGGGCTGGGAATGGGGGGGGCTTTCTTACCCATAAGAGTAAGAAAGACAAAATTGGGGGTGCTGGCATCTAAAGACTGGCCTTTTTATCAGGAGATCCAGAGTTCGATCCCCAGTGATGCTGCAGCCGTCTGCAGCCAGGAGTCTAAAACAGCACAGTTGTCCTTTCTCTCTGGGTGGGTGGGATGGCCCCCTGTTTCCCCCATTACTCAGCACGATGTCAGCCAGTGCAGACGTCTGTTAGCTGATGTAACAGAGCTGGCATTTAGCGTTCAATGTCCAATGACTTTGCATTAGCAGCAGTTCGAAATGATGCGGTGGAGCTTCGCAGGACTCTGAGGAAGTCTGTGTTAGCCTTCACCCTCCTAGAGCTGATGGTATCGTGTGATTGGGGGAGTCCTGACTAGGGGGTGGAACTGGATACGACTAAACTGGGGATAAAATTGAGAAAAAAAGACAAAAAATCGACTCGACTTTTAATTGCTATAATCAAAGTGTGTGGGAGCATAGACATGCTGATTTGTCACAGTGAGTGTGTTTACGTACACTCAATAATCTGATCATAATTGGATTTCTGCGGTTATCCGATTATTCAAATGGTCATGTAAACAGCATACTCCGATCTAGAAATCCAATTAAGAAAGAGAGCTGGATTTTAGCTCAGTAATCAGATAAACTCTTACTCTGATTTCCTTCAGATTTCTCAGTCTGCACATGTGCGAAAACAGACTGCGGTACTGGAAATAAGTGAGCAGTGTCGCCGCGAGATGCAGCAAAACACTTTTAGAGCGATGCTGAAACCAAATACATGTTTGACAAAATGAAAGATTTAAATATTCTTCATCATTATAGATGATTTATGTTCATATTTTCAGGTAAAGTGACTCGATGTTTTAAAAAAAAAGCTGCAGCATGAAGTTTGAGTTTTACATTATGTTTACGTCACGTCTTATTCTGTGAGTTTATTGGCTGGTTGCGAAGCAGAAATCTACTACTACTACTACTAATTACTGACAAAATCTGATTCTCTGCAGTTTTCAGATTATGAAGTGGATGTAAATGCTCTCAATGTTTTGTCATTATGTGTTCTTTTGTTACATGTTCCCCTAGTGTCTATTCTGCTTATTTATTTATTTTACTAATATATTAAACTCAGTAATTGTGCATGAAATATGCAGAAGTTTAAGGATGTGCAGACATATTTTTACTTAAAAAATCAACAAAACATGTAATGCAACTGTAAACACAGTAAAAATACTTTTTTTTAATGTTGAAGTTCATGCTAACCCTGCAAAGATGAAAATCCAATTCGCTTCTGATGTTGTAACTCATACACATCTAACAGGTGCAGTTACACGTTTAGAGGGCAGTGCTGAGCTGAGTGCATATTATGCAACAACATTACTTCGGTCAGAACAGAAAATGTAATGAAATGTAGATTCTCTTCAGTTAGCATAGGTTTCAACCCATACGAGTTAGCCCTATAAAATACTCTCTGTATGTAATACACTGTGACTCTGTGTTGAGCTGCTAGTGAGCAATGAGGGGTGAAAGGGGAGGAGTGAGAACCCCCAGCTCTAAAAAGTAATTTAGCACCTCGACAGAGACGGCTGTGCTGAGATTAAACAGACAGCACAACTGCAGCCTTCTTCATAACAATAACATCAATCATACAAAACTGACACAATAAAAACTTTTCATTTAAGCATTTATTAATGGTAAATGTTCAGTCAGTCTGTATGTACAGTTATTATTACTTTTTAATAATAAAAACTGTTTAGTTGGTCTGTTGGTACAGTTATTGTTGCCTATTATTAATAATATCTGTTTAGTTAGTCTGTTGACCCTCTATTAACCACTTAAATGGCCAGGGCCCACTGGCAGGCCTAAAGTCCCTGTAGGGACTGAATAATAAGCCTTAGCATGTAATAATCCTGTGATTTTTGGGGGTTAATAATAAATGTTTTGTTGGTGTTTTGGTACAGTTGGCATTTCCTATTATTATTTTATTACCTATTAATAATAATAATTAATAACTGCTTTGTTAGTCTGTTGGTACAGTTAACATGACCTTTTTGCAGGTTTGAACTAAACTGTGCTGGAAAGCAGATCTCCAGATCCACCAAACGTTCTGTGAACTATGACTTTATCTGTGTTAACTGTCCTGCTTAAATTTATTTAGAAATGTCTTTCCACAGTTTAGCCTAATCACTGTTTTAAACGAATTGAGATTCATAATCATACGCATTTTCTTTCACATGAACATCAACAAGCTCGTAAGTGCAGAGCAGTTGAAGCTGCCACCACTGCTTTAAACAAAATGTTAATTTATTCGAGCTGTAAAATATTCATCAGCTGTAATTACCCACTCGTCCTGAGCGGCTCTGTAAGCTTCACTCTTTCTCCTAATCCCTGCAATAACACATTCAATGGACTTAATTAAATATCATTAAATCAAAGTGACAGTAATGGTTGCTTAATGATTTATCAGTTCTTGCCCTCAGATCCTTAGATGGCATGAATATCACAGAGTAGGCTTTTAATGGAAATTTCTTCTTTCATTAACATGCTACATCAATAATGAAACGTGTGAGTAGCAGCTAGCTTGAGTATTTGTCACTGTTAAAGTGATAGTTGAGTGAAAAATCTACTTAAATGTGGTCAGCCAAGCAATTTTTCAGCTGACTTGAAAGACATGCCAGGTATCGAGGCATTATATGGGTCAAGTCCATTATTTTCCCAAAAAATAATTTCATAAGTACATAATGCATCAAATTATTCCACAATATCTCTTTTATGTGAAAGAATTTTCTGTGCAACCATATAATTTATTAATATCATTTTATTTAGTCTAAAAATGTCAGGTGGTGCAACTGTCTAACCATATATGTTGATTGAAGTAAACGATCAAAAAAGGTAATTTAGTAAAAAAAATCTTAATAAAATCATTTGTCATGATTTTATATTTGAAAACTTTAAAATAAAAATCATGTTGCAAAATACAGCGACTTCTGAAAAACTTTTGTCCACAAGTTTTTACTTCCTCAAATGTCAGGCAGCACAACCAAAAACAAAGGACTTTTATTTTGACATGCTTTTGTGGAAGAGAAGCCAGGTACTGCATCATAAAGAAGACCCCAAGTGACCTTCATGGTGCAATGCTGAGGTCACAGATTTAATAGTGTTATTTTTGTTGTGGTTAGAATGGTTTGGTTTACCATGTCAGGTAGACTGTCCTCAGGAGAACCATGTGGAATAATAATGTTTATTTATTTAATAAAATGTGAGTATAAACTGAAGTTGAAGGTCAAAGGTTTCTACAGGTGTCTAAGTAGATGCCTGTTTAATTTGAAATTAGTCTGAAAAGTCAGGCGGTGCAGCCAGTCAGTCAGAGGGAGCAACCAGACCAGCACAGCTTAATAACTGAAATAGGCAATTAAAAGATTTGATAACACTCACTATGTTTAAGATAGAAAATACACACAGATATAAATGTGAATATATATGCAGATATAAAAATGCACATAATTTCTTTTTTAATAAGATTTTTAAACAGACACACGTTCAGCTCCGTCTCCTCATTATTCACCACCATCACTGTAATATTTCATCATCAACATTAACACACGAAGGTGATCAGAGGGGCGGTGGAGATCGAGTCTGCAGCGTCTGAGATCTTTAAAACGCAGAGTTAGAAAAGAAAATCATCTCACAGTGAAAGCAGCGTTTTACAGTAGAGATAAATGGAGCTCATTATGCTGGTAGTGAACTATGCTGCTGACTCAGCTGCCTAAAAACCATAGAAACGGACCTTAAACAGAAGTGAGGACCCTGTTGGGGTTCATCCTAAAGTTAGGACAGGATTTAGGAGGTTTAGTCTAGTTAGGATGTTTGTGTGATGCTGTTTTCTTATCTGGAGTTCATGATGAGATTATGAAGTTAGGAACTGTTATTCTGGAATAGATACTGTCCGAAATTCAGTCCGGACTGTGGTCGTCAAGGAGACCAAACACATCAGATTGTAGATTGAGGATGTTTCTGTAGTGCAGTCTCTGGACTGCAGTCTAGGAAAGGACAGTGGCCAGGTCACCCCCTGCTGGTTGCATTCAAAACACAGGTTAACATTGAATTGGAGGTGATGCGCATTACATGTTGTACAGCAGGTTAAACTCCCATATTTTGTTGACACTATATCAGTGTTCCAAATTATTAGCTGATGGTTGAAGACAGAATTACATTTTTTGTACATTTCTCCAGAATAGACAAAAAAGTCTGTGCAAAATCTGGATAAATCTGGACTGGACATTAATGGATCTGCACTGTCTCTCATGGAGTCCCACAAAGTTCAGTTCTTGGACCACTGCTGTTCATAATTTTACAGTGGGGTCTAAAATCTGAAACCACATTCAAAATCTGCTTTTTTGTGCTGAGTCGTCTTCTCACAGTGGAAGGATGGACAGAAACACCTGTGGATGTTTTCAGATCTGAAGCAGCTTGATTTTCTCCTCTCTCTCAGAGATGAGAGCTTTAAGTGCTGTTTATCTGATGGGGGCAGTTTTGGGGTCGACCAGCTCTTTCAGGTGGTTGTTAGGAGCCCCATTTTCTCCATGTCTTTGATCCAAGTGAATTATCTTATAATCTCCTCAGAAACATCTCCATTTAATGAAGCAATGCAGCACAATGGCTAACTGGAACACACGTCACCAAGCAGGAAGAAAGTGGGTTACCATTAGTGCTATTAGCCTGCTCGTTCTCCTCTTTAGGTCAGCCTGCCACACAACAACGCTTGCCTTATTATCAGAACATCTACTGGAAGCGTTCCTCATCCCAGCTGTGCGTCTCTTCTCTCTCTTTTCCTCCTCCTCCTGCCATCGCTGTGTTTTGATGAACAGTCGTGTGCGGCCAAGTCACTTTGGGCTGAGTTCCAAGATAAATTATTCTCCTGCTTTTCAGAAAACACTTCAAACGCCTCTCCTCCCTTCCGCCTTGTGCAACAGGAACATTACAGCACTGTTCTGAGTGCAGATAGTCTGGATATCTATGAGTCAGATCTTGCTGATACTGTGGTTTTTGTGGGCAAACTGTGTATCTTATTATCTAGAATAAAAAATGCCTTTAGATGCATAGTTGAGAGTTTTGAGTTTTTATCAGCAAAACAAGAGTTCAAATAATAAAAATATTAAGTTGGAAGTTCACAGTCCAAATTATCTACAAAGTTTTTCTGCATGTTCTGATGAGCTACGCATTTCATAATTAATAAATAATATAAAATTCATGATATTTGATCATAACTGCAGCTTATAAGGGCCATTTTTCCACCACACCTACAAACACAAGAACAGACCCAAATGAGAACCAACTTACAGTTCTCATTCTAATTTAATCATCTTTTCGGTCATTTTTCAAAAATTCAAAAAGTTCAAATTTGGCTCATTAACTACACTTTAAAAGGATGGTTCTTCAAGTGTTCTTTATTAAAGAAAATGGTTCTCTATAGAACCATTAACCGTCAAAGAATGATTTGCACGCTTAAATGGTTCTTTGCAGGGTCAAATCATTCTTCAGATTGAAGACAGAAATTGACAAACGTGTTGTACATGGTCCTGTGTAGAACCTTGTTAAAAATGGTTTGTCATATCTACCTTGTAACAACATAAGAACCCTTTTTGGTGTTCCATAGAACCCTTTTCAAAAAGGTTCTTTACAGAACCATATACAACACATTTGCCAACAATTTAAAGAACTCTCTCACTATGCAAACCATTTAAGCATGCAAACAGGTTCTTAGAGCATTCATGGTTCTATATAGAACTATGGTCTTTACCAAAGAACCCTTAAAGAGCCCTCTTTTTTTGTAAGAGCATAGTTAAAGCAAAATTTGATGCTGAGGGGCATGAAACTACCAAAAAGATGACTAAAGAACCCTTGAAGAACCGTTGTATCCTGCCTGCTAAATACACTATATGACGAAAAGTATGTGGACACCTAACCATTGCATCTACATGGGGTTTTTGGACATAGCATTCCCAAATCCTGGACATTTTTACAATATTTACATGTAAACATCTCTAATAGTGCTTGGTGACTTTATCCTCACATGGAAGTGTAAAGAATTTACCAAATTGTTGCTGGTTTCAGCTGGAAGTGGTACCAAAGACAGAGGAGAACATCCTGGAGTAGCATTCGGCCCTGTTTCCATTTTATCACGAGATCATACGAGACTCACATCTGGAGTTATGAGCCTATGAAGAGGGGCTGAGATACACGTCATCTGCCTCTCACCGTGTGGAGCTGGTGAATTGGTGTGTCCGTATACATTCTGTGTGAAACTGACCAATGGACACTCAGGAAATCAGAGAACAACAGAGAGTTGCTGAAGCTGCTGCAGCGGTTTTGGAAAGTAGTGATGAAGATAACGGAGCATTTAGATATGAAACGTATGAGGATCATGTTATATGAAGAGACTTTAAAGGAGAGTTGAGGAAGATCAAATGAACAAATCCAGAAAATGCCCTCAGACTCCAGAGGGTTAAACAGTACAGTGAACAGCTTGGTTATTAATATAAGTGTATGATTGTAGAACACATCAATTTTACATGATTCAAAAAATTGACTGCATAGAGCTGTTTTTCAGCATGAAAGTAAGCCCTCCAGCATGCATCCTTCCCTTTGTGCAGTGAAATTCAGAGTAAGAGAACATTACCCACGCACTCCACAAAGCAGCGCAATGCACAACGGCCATTAGCGACCTGTCACGACAGATTTAAGACTCTAAACACCAGCTTCAGGCCCGACGCAGAACGACAGTGTTTAAACACTCCTACAGGCAGTAACCAAAGCAAAGAGAGAAACAGTGTGTTGACGAGTTTGGAAAGTGACATTTAAAGATTAGAAAATAAACTGTAATTTGGCAATAGAGGCGCACAGAAAAGGCAATAAAGGCAATAAAAGATGGGTCATGGGCCAAGACACACTCAAGCTCTCAGAGTTTTCAAGACAAGAGTCTGAATGTGCAAACACACACACACACACACGTTTTGGAATTCATGGATGCTCCTCCAGGCTAAAGAGGAGAGGGACCATCTGGCTTGTAATCAGTGCTCAGTTCAAAATCCAGCAGCAGTGAGGTTATGGGGGGCATTATTGCACATGGCATGGGTGACTTACACATCTGAGAAGGCACCATTAATACTAAACCATATATGCAGGTTTTGGAGCAACATATGCTGCTATCCAGATGACATCTTTTTCAGGATAGGCCTTGCTTATTTCAGCAACACTGTAACCATTCCTATGTATGCTTGGGTTCCTGTTTTCTATGGGGTTTGGTTTACTCCCTTCACTAGGGGGCACAGGCAGTTTTTCTCAACTGTTAACACAAAAGAAGAACAAAGTCACTGTGACGTCCTTATTTTGGGAAAATGTTTGTTTTTTTGTTGTTGTTGTTTTTCTATTTCTTTTTCTATTTATTCTTTTTATTGCATCCTTGGAAACTTCAACATCCTGGATTTGAATGTCATGGACTCTAAGCTCAGATCCAGAGGAAGGATTATCCCAATGAAGAATAAACACAAGCCTGGGAACATCAGGTAGGATCTACATGAGCGGGCACAGCCAACTGGCCCGGACATCGGATTTATTCGGGACAAGTTCGTTAATTTTCTCCCATCTCTCATAAACATGGACGTAGTGCTCAGATTTTCACCTGGTGAGAGTGATTCAGTTTCCCTTTCTTGCTAATGGCCTAGAGACTCTCACTCTTAGATCTAAGAACTTTTCTAAGAGATATAACTTGTATAGATTCAACGTAGAATGGCTGTGGGATTGGATTGGTGTGGGATCAATCTTTTGTATAACTGGATGGGAAAACACACTTTGTGCATGCAAGATATGTTGTGATTCAATCTGTACAGAGTTAAAACAGCTCACTAGGTATCAACGCTCAGTATCTGTAAACCAAACGTGTCCAAACTAGCGGTTTGTTCTTTACAAGATGATGCCAAACCACATTCTGCACGTATTACAGCAGCATGGCTCTGTAGTGAAAGAGTCCGGGTGCTAAACTGGCCTGCCTGCAGTCCAGACCTGTCACCCACAGAAAACATTTGGCTTCTGAAATCCTTTATTAAGCCAGAATGGGGAAACATTTCGCTTTTAAAACTACAGCAGTGTCTCCTCAGTTCCCAAGAGGTGATGCAGCACAGTGGTAAACATGACCCTGTCCCAACTTTTTGGAATGTGTTGCTGGCATCAAATCCAAAATGGGCAAATATTTTTCAAAAAGCAACACAATTTCTTGGTTTCAACATCTGATATGTTGTCTTTGTAGTATTTTCAATTAAATATAGGGTTTACATGATTTGCATCATTGCATTCTGTTTGTATTTACAATGTGCACAGCGTCCCAACTTTTTCAGTAGTGTTGAACTACAATAAAAGGCGTTTCCGCGAAACAAGAACATGCACATCAGCAACGCCCCCTTATCTTTCACTGGCCGATATGTATGGCTTCTCTCATTGGCGGAGACGACTCACTGGTAAAAATATGTCAGTATTTGTAAAGAGCATCTGGCATTTAAAAACAAGTATGTGTGAATGTTTAGCTTCTAGTTATTTGTATAGAGCACTGTCTCACAGTTTAATGATCCCCAGTGTTGGGGTAGTTACTCAAAAAAGTAATCCATTACCGATTACTCATTACTTAAGTAAAATTGTAATGGAATTACTTTACTCATTAGTTTTTTTTCAGTTGATTGAGTAAAATGCAGTTTATTTTCATGTTAGATTCTGGATTTGGGTCATTCTACGGAAACGTCCACTTTTCTATCTCTCCATACGAGTCGCTGGTGTTACTGATCCTCATTGGTGTTACACATAATAAAGGAACACCAAAGACATTTTAATGAATAATGCATTTTACAGAACGGCTGCTACAGAACATCAAACCACATGTTGTCAATCATGGAAAATCCACTAAAATATGGAATTTAATCCATTTGTATTCTATTTTTTCACAGTTACCTCAGAATAAAGTCGGTCACACCAGTGACTTCAGCTAAAAGCTTCATATGAAATCATGAGCTAAATGAGAAAATCTCTGATAACTGAAAGACACAGTGGACTCACCATGAGCTTTTCTTCATAGATCCTCAGAAAACAGGTAAAGGGAAGTCAAGTGATGTCATCAGTGTGACTTTTCAAAATATTTCAAAATAAGAGATTTTTTTTAACACCAGTGACACGACTCCTGGGGAACTTTCATTAGATATTTTACAAAATTTATTTGAAATTTGTTTTCTGTATGTTATTTAGTTCATATATTTCATAGTCATGTTTAGATTATTGCAGTTAAAATAGCAGAAAAACAAGGTTTTTTTTTTACCTCAGAATATGGCCTCAGCCTTCACACATGACTGTGGGGACGAGCTCTTCTGTGGTGCTTGGAATTCTATATGATTGATTTAAAAACCAATATTGCTAAATTGAGGCTGAAGAAGGTGTCATTGTCAAAATAACTTGTTTTATTTTAAAATATAAATCAATTATAATCCTAAAACGTTCTTCAAATCTAATATACCTGTAAACGCTAGGCTCGACACAAAAATGGACATTTCTGTAGAATGACCTGTTTCAGCGCAACAGTTCTGTAACAGTGTTTGTAACTGAGCTCTAGAAATACCCGCTTTTGTAAAAGGCTGTAACTGAGTGAGAAGTGAATTAAAGAATTTGGGAATCCTTTCTCTGCATGCATTCGGCATTCAAGCAGGGAAAAACCTGTGTCGATTGATCCAAACAGAGTGTTGTTGTGTAACAGTGTGTTAACCTAACCCTGCTTTGCGGAGGCTGTACTTCGGCCTGGCCAGCTTTCACTATGTGTTGTTTATTTGCTTCTAAACATTGCTGTTTTATAGCCACCATAACAATGATGACAAAGATGACAAACTTTAGGATGAATCTTGAGAAATATTAGTGTGCTGCTAGGGGAACGTGAGAAGATGACTGAAAGCACGTTCTACTAGAACCTGTTTAACTACATAGAAAACCATGTTACGTTTCTTTTGTGCCGGAGTTTTTAAATAGAATGTTAATAGTCTCAGTGTTTGTTTATATCAGTACAGTGAGAGGATCTGTGGGATAAACATTTCTCTCTCCCGCCAGCACAAACTCAAACTCACCCTGCGAGTAAATACCCCTGTTTCTGATTTGACTAGCGGCGTGACTTCTTTAAAAAGTCGTTTGGCAACAGGCACCTGTCTCCCATGGCAACCTGTGACAATTACAGCCTCCTTCGTAACGGCTGGATCATTATAACAGTCGGCCTGTCTGAACAGATCTCGCTCAGGAGGTTTTGGAGAGGATTTCCCTCCTTGCCCTCGCCTCAGAGGAGACAGTAATCTGTGGATCTTCGAATTCTGTGTCTCTCTTTCTTTTCTTCTCCGCCCTTTGATGTGGTACACAGTACAAGAGAGTAGGTTTACATGCTACTCTTACATGCGATATGAACATACATCATTTAGAAGATGAAAAACATTGTATTGTAATATATAATGAGGGACAGGGATGCAGCCTCACTTCCTGCTCTAAAATTCAGGGACATGGCTAAAGTAAATCTCCACTTACAGACTAAAACTCTGTTTTGGTAGTGACGTCAGCATTTTTGAATAAAATTTGTTATTAAAAAAGTACACTCACGATACATCTGAGTCTTTCAACTTCACAAAAATTAAAAAACACATTGAATAAAATAAAAATATGAGTATTATTTTCAGAAGTGTAAATTTAGGGGTTAGGGTTTGGGACAGACTCCTCCCAATAGAAATTACCCTATAATTAATGAATTTGTATATGTCCAAAAAAATAGTCTCCAAAATAGTTACTTTACAGGAGAGGGCAAAAACATTAATAACTTTTAATGTAAGTTAATATAAAGAGGTTTTATTTCAAGCAATTTTGAGCATTTCTATTGGTCTGTTCATCATGAAATTTTCACACAATGTGAAGGACAAAGGACAACTTCAAATTATGTAAAAAAAATAAAAAATGAACAAAAATGGAGGCAGATGTTTTCCTTTGGACAATGATGATATTTATCTTATTACTATCTCTATTAACACCTAGTATTACATGTTGACGATACTGATCAAACTACAAGCCACACGCTGTAATTAAGGATTAAACAGATTAAACAGCAGTGCAGTCAGAGAGCGTGTATCCAGCATGTAGCTTTTAGCATGTGTAAAGCTGTATGTACAGAGGAAATGGAGCTACAAACCACAATATTTACTCTCATCTTCATGCAGCTTTGCAAATCAAACACTGTAAATTCATGGAGTTCTGTTTGCTTTGGTGTTTTTGAGTCTCCAAATGGAAAAAAAAGCTGTTTGAATAAAAGACAAGTTGCCCTACAATCCTCCGTTTTAAATGGTGCTTGACGTTTCGTAAGCAGCGTTCCTCCACACGCACTGCGGAGCGAGTAAGATAAACAATCCGCCGTCTGATCCTCTCTGTATCCGACAGTAGTGAGTTGTGTCGAAAGTGAACGCTGACTCTGAGCCAAGTTCCGGCCCAGCTCTGTGTTTTCTTTCCACAACAGCCATTCATGAGCTTTTTACGACGTGCTTCCGGCCAAACACAGGAGTATCTCCATGGAGACGTTGCATGCCACCGAGCAGTTCACTAAGGTGTGGGCGGGACTTTACCTGAGTGCTCTTTGCACCGTCAGCAGATAACAGGCTCCCAATAGTCATGGCAACACCCCTCCCACCCCGCGCTCACACCACGGCATGGCGAAACGTGTGTGCATTCCAGAGGGAACGCCCAGGGTTTCCCTCAGTGTGTTGTTGCCGCGGTCACCATGGTGACGCAGGTGCACGTCCGGCCGTCCTGACGCTACACCGGGTTTCCCTCTTCAACTTCTTTGGGACTTTACGAAGGAAACTGAGAAAATAGCACGGCAGACTTTAAACAGTCATAACACTGAAATAATGTGATGCAGGGGGTGGCCACTAGGGGGCCTCAACCAGCACAGATTTAGAATTTGCTTTTAAGTTTATTTTTGCTTTTATTTTTAACCTTCCATTAATTATTATTACTAATTATTCCATTGCAGAGTACTTTGTGTACTAAAAGTGCTCTATAAGCAGTGGCGGCCCCACTGTGAACTCTCTGCTAATGTTAACACATGGTTGTTGAATTATTCTCTTATTTCAGCTGCACCTACAGTCATATGAAACAATTAGAACAACCCATGAAAACTTTGGTCTTTTTTAACATATTTAAATATATTGATTTAACCTTCATTTAAACAGTTTTGAGAGATGGAAGTAATAAAACTGAACAAAGGAAACTGAAAAAAGTCTTTGAATAATTTGTTAAATGTAATTAACAGAAAAGCAATTTTCTAATGAGGAAAACCACCACATTTATTACTACTTAAAATGCCTAAAATTAGAATCAGGGGCAGCATATCAGCTGTAAATGATTAGAACCTCGTTAGAGAGGATTTTGAAGGAGCCTGTCTTACTTAAAGCACAGACATTTAGTTTGCTCTTGATTGAAGTGAGTGGTTTCACCATGGTGAGATCCAAAGGGCTCTACGAGGCTTTCAGAAAGATGGTTGTAGATGCATATAAGTTTGGAATGAGATTAAAAAAGATCTTAAAACAATTAGGAATCAGCCATTCCACTGTCCGGAAAATAATTTACAGGAGGAGAACATTAAAGACAACTGCCAACATGTTCAGGTCAGGCCGTCCAAGCAAGTTCAGCCCAGGAGCGGTCCACAAGATGGGTAAAGAAGTCTCCAACAATCTTGAAATGTCATCATAAGACGTACAGATCACTTATGCCACAGTTGATGTCAGTGTACATGCATATACCATCAGAAAGAGACTGCACAAGTTTGATTTCCATGAGAGGTGTGCAAGGAGGAAACCCTTGCTGTCTAAAGTTTGCCAGTGAACACCTAGACAAAGACCAGGACTGGAATAGTGTGCTTTGGACAGATGAATCTGAAGTAGAATTATTAAAAAGAACCTCATACCAACTGTGAAGCATGGCGGTGGAAGTGTCATGTTTCGGGGCTGCTTTGCTGCAGCAGGGCCTGGTTACCTCTCCATCATAGAATCCACACGAATTCTTTGTTGTATCAGAAAATGTTTGATGAAATTGTGAGGCCATCTGTCCAAAAACCGAAGCTGAAGCAGTGGTGGTGTCACGCAACATGACAATGACCCAAAACATACCAGTAAATCACCACCAAAGAGCAACTCAAAAGAAAGAAACAGAGTTCTGAAAGTCAAAGCCTGGATCTTAACCGTACTGAGATGCTGTGGGGTGATGTGAAACAAGCTGTACAGGCAAGAAACCCCTCAAATATCACACAGCTGAAAGAGTTCTGCATGGAGCAGCGGGAAAACTCTCTCCCACACAGAGAGGTCATTTCAGCCAAAGAGGGAAATACCGGCTATTAGTGCACAGGGTGTCCTGACTTTTTCCTCAGTAGGAATTGGCATCATTTTTTATTTTTAATTTTTGTTTTTCATTTTTAATTTTTTACATTATAACAAAAGTCACATTATTATTGTTTTTGCAAAGCTGATGCAATTACATCACCTTTGTGTATAGATATTGTTTGAAAAATGATCAAATATTGATAGGTCTGTATTTCTTAATAGAGAACTGAATATTTCATGGGGTGTCCTAATGTCTTCATGTGACTCTACATTTAATTTTTTAATCATGAAAGTGACGTTGCGACTCCTGTCCATCATGCAGCGCATTCAGTGCAGCGACCCAGGCCCACTCCAGAACTGGCCAGGCGGACCACCGCAGCAATGCTACTTTTTCACAATTGAAAATTAATTTCCACAATTGATTGTTTGCTTTTGTTTTTTGATTGCAGATGATGTTTATGAGGGTTTATAATCAGCAATGTATTTCACTGCTTTTAAAGAGGCTATGATACAGACATGTTTAAATACACACCCACCCCACCCCCCAACAAATGGCATGCTCTGTTTATTTCCTTAAAGAAACAAGTTAACAGTCTCACTTTATTTGGACAGTCCACTATAGTCCACTATAGATTATCTACAGATGTTTAAATTGTTAAAAACTATCTGCTGAAACACAGTTGATTCTAAACAGCGGTAGAATTAGGGTTAGGATTTGGCCCAGGGCTAGAGTGAGGGTTGAGTTTAGGTTTTGGGTTGGGGTTAAGGTTAGGGTTAGGATTTAGAAGGTCAATTTAGAAGTAAACTGAAAGTAAATTAATTGTCTACAAAGCATCTAAAGTGGACGATCCAAATAAAGTGTTACCAGGTTAACACCTCCTGTACAGGGAATAAACATAAACATGACATTTAGACATGAAATTTAAGTGCACATTTAAGTAATTAAGTAAAAATAACTGAACAAAATATGGACAACTTCCAAAATTAAAATAGTTTTTTTTTTATTTTATTTTATTTTTTAGATAAAGCAGATAACTCCAACGGTCAATATGTAAATATAAAATAAATAAACACACACACACACACACAACAACACACACACACTCACTCATCTTCTAAGCCACTTACCCTTCTGGGTCGCGGGGAGACCTGGAGCCTATCCCAGCTGTCATTGGGCGGAATAAATGAACAGTAATATAATAAATATAAAATACAACATGTGCCATAATTTTTGTACAGGGCACCCAGGTCACATGTTTTATTTTCATGTTTTTTCCCCAGTATGTCAAAAAAAGTTAAGCAAATAAACAGTAAGTGTGTATTAATGTGCAGAAGTGTGTCTCTGTAGAGGATGTGTAACTTATTCTCGTCAAAAAACATGTAATTTGACCTGGGCACCTAAACTTTTGCACATCACTGTATGAGTCATAAAGAGGCTGGAAAACAGCCACTTAACAAAAACGTACATAAAACCACACAAACATCGTATGTTGAGCTCAGAGGGGAAATAAAATAATAGAAACATTTGGAGATGGGCCCTTTAAAGCCTCTCCTGCAGCATCAGCATCTTCACTGCTGTGGAGTAATCCACCACCCCCACCTACACCCCCCCCCCAAACTCCCCCACAACCCCGCACAACTCCCTCACACTCACAACCCCCCCGAACCCTCAATCCGTCCCTCCTGCTGTCTTTCTCTTTCACTGGTGAAAGTGGGAACTCCGAGAGGAGTGAGTGTGTGTGTGTGTGTGTGTGTGTGTGTGTGTGTGTGTGTGTGTGTGTGTGAGAGAGTGTGTGTGTGTGTGTGTGAGAGAGTGTGTGTGTGTGTGTGTGTGTGTGTGTGTGTTTGTGTGTGTTGGTCCTGTAATAAACACACCAGAGAGCTCCACTTGAAAAAATTGTTTACCCAAAATTCCCAGCTGGGCTTCGAGGCCTGACCCCCGCACACAGTCAGCCACTCAGCACACACACTCACTCACACACACACACACACACACCAGCACCATCTGCAAGCCTGGCCTTCCTCCAACAGCAACACTGCACCTCTCTATCCCAGTGTCTCTCTCTCTTTCTCTCTCATTCCCAATAACAACAACAACAACAACAACAATAATAATAATAATAATAATTTGTGTGATTTGGCTGAGTGTAGCTCTGGCAGTGTGACTGTGAGGATCTGACTGCATCACCATTTGACATAGTGTCCAATGTTGGAACATTGCTGTGAGGATTTGATTGAGCATTATTGAGGTCAGGTACTGATGTTGGATGGTCAGTTCTGGACCCTGAATCATCTCAAAGGTGTTGGATGGAGCTCCATCACTCCAGAGAACACAGTTCCACTGCTCCACAGCCCAATACTGGGGGGGCTTCACAGCCCACAGGTTGATACTCATCCTACATGGAAACCTACCAGCTAACTTGAGTTATAGGAGTTTAAAACAGCACCTCATGTATGTTTATGATGTCAGTGTGCGTGAACAGCCAATGAGCTGCTCCGCTCACCAACCAATCAGCACTCAGTAGCAGTAATGTTAGTGTCCTGCTGCCCAAAACCCGTTTGCTGTAGAAAAAGAAAACATACAGGTGAGTTTTCTTTGGTCTTTTAGTGAAATACATTCCTTTACTTCCTAAAATTAAAGGAAAGTTCTGGGTGAGTGATTAGAAACTACTTTAATTTTTTAATTTTTAGCCGTTGAGTTCCATTTACTCCCATTCATTGAGAACTCACTCATAAGTGCCCTCTGGCATTTTGCAGTCATATTTTTGATATAATGGGGGAAATAGGAAGTGGCCAGACTCCTCATAAACCGGCTCTGGTGTTACCACCGAATAAAGGCAAACCTACAGTTCTACGCTAATTTCGGTAATTAATTTTTTATCAGGCTAACTAGATAACCATGCGTTAACAACATCAAGTTGAGCCACATCATGCAGTGGAAAAGCAGCTTTAGATATTATTTAACAACTCCACTCTATCATAAGCTTCCATTGCTCATCAGCTACATTAGCCTTGTAGCACTGCTGCTAAAACTAAAGAAGTGAACTTGTCTTGGCTGATCGAGTACGTTTGGGATAAACAGCTGAGAAAACACTCTACGTGCAACATTCAGATTAACAGATATGTAGACGATAATGTGTGTTCTCCCCTAGTGAGAACACAGCGTCACTATCAATCACTCTCTCTCTCTCTCTCTCTCTCACTCAAGCACACACACACACACATAAACGAGCTCTCACTCGTGTCTCCAACAGGTCATTTGGTTTCAATTGTAACTGCCGTGTCATGTCAGCTTTACAGCAGTTAATGAATAGTGAAGATAAATGACTTGCAACAGGTTACCATGACGCTAAATGGACTTCTGATGTTCCCTCTGAGTCATGTTAAATCTGGGAGCGCTGCGGACACAGGAACGAGGAAAGAGGGAATTTTCTCTCTCTCTCTCTTTTTCCTGCTTTACTGGTTTCTTCTGATGTACCACCATCTCATACATAAACCCACATTTTTCACATGAGCGCTGTTTTGTGCAATGTAGCCTAAGAGAGCAAGTGAAATACTTTAGCAATGAGTTGTCCACTCCTACAGAACCCACCTCAAACACCCTCTCCACTGCTCTGACCGGACACTGGGCCCTCTGGTATACACTTTCAGCTTTCAGTCTGGAAAAAGACTCACTTCATTCAAACTTAAAGGTCTCTCATCCTACTAGGAGCCATCAACTTTCCAGTCTCTGTAGCACGCTAGGAGCATTTACAGGAATAACTGGACAGGGAATTCATCTTTAACAGCCATCACAGGGCTGTGGGCAGGGAGACAGGACACTTGGCTATTAGAAATAGTCCACATTACCATCCAGATGTTAAAGGGGAATTCCAATTTGATTCAAATTTCTGCACAATTAAAATTTATGGTTTAAGCAAATTCATGTTAAATAACTGTTACATGCTCTGTTGGAAAAGGAGTCAGTCAGGGCTGCCCACTGTCACCATATATGTTCGATTTAGGTGCAGAACATATAACGAGAGAAGCAGGACTGGACGAAGCTGATCAAGGATTCAGGATTGGTAGAGGAAAATGGAACGATTTAGGGAAAATGAAAGGCCAGAAAACCCTAATAAAGAAGTTTAAAGAACAGAGAGAAAAGATGGAACCTCAGCTTAATATGAAGACTGAGGTTATCAATATCAAGAAAGATGCTAACTTTACCACTGATGGAGAAGTTTGGAGATGGTGGACAGCTTTGGCTACTCGATCAGTTATTAACAACAGAGGATCCATCAAGACATATGACTCAGATTAGCACTCAGCAGAACAAGGATGAAGAAGCTTGAAAAGATCTTCAAATTCAGCGATTTGTGTTTACTAACGAAGATCAGAACTGTCCAGGCTGTGGTCTTTATTGTGGCTCTTTATGGATTGCAAGCTGGACGGTAAACAAGCAAGACAGGAAAAATACTGACCCCTCTGAACTTTGGTGTTGGTGAAGATTTTTGAGAGAACCTTGGATGGCACAAATGCCTCGAGCCCAGAGAACCAAACTTAAGATCTTATTTTGGACACATTCTGAGAAGAACCACTTCATTGGAAAAGCCCATACACTTGGAACAGCTGGTAAAGAGGGCATGGATGGGGACACTGGGCCTCGTTCGCCAACATCATCCTAAGTTTGTTCTTAAATGTGTTCTTGAGAAAGGTCCTAAGAAAAAGTCTATGTCAGATTCCTGACGTCTTCTTAAAGTGCAGAACTGTTCTCTCCTTTGTGCTCTTCAGTGTGTGTAGATTCTGTTCTTACCTAAGAACAAACCCCACATAAGAGACACTGGTGAATGTTGGAATCTTTTTAAAACTGCGAAAGTGGGTTTTAAGAAGAAATTTCTTCTTAAGAATGGTTGGAGAATGAGGCCCAAACAGAGGAATCATGAACCAGACATACAGAGGCCTGAAGACCCAAACAGTAGACAGTAGACACTTAGTGATTTCCTTAGTGTCCGTTGGTCAGTTTTACACAGAATGTAGACGGACACACCAATCCACCAGTTCCACACAGTGAGAGGCAGATGACGTGTATCTCAGCCCCTCTTCATAGGCTCATAACTCCGGATGTGAGTGTCGTATGATCTCGAGATAAGATGGAATGGAAAGGGCGACTCTACAGATTCAGGAAGTGTTTGAGTCAGAAAAAAATATTGAGAGAAAGCTAACAACCAAGCAAAAGCTCACCCAGTAAGCATAACTTTGCTGCCATGTTTGCTCATCTGTTTGCCTGGTTTCTGGTCGTTTGTTCATTTCACTGTCCACACCAGTAAGTAATGGGCACGACGGCCTTTAACACCACCTGTATGCGTTCCACTAGTTTTTTCTCCGCGTTGTGTGTGCTGTTTTGTTTAGTCTGGCTTCAGTGGCGTAGCAGGCTGGGAATGGTGGACTGAGGGCTGTCAATCATGTGCCCTCATCAGAATATTGGGCCACACCCAGATGGATAATTCTGATAAGGACTTCATAAGCTGTTTTATCATATTTCTAAAATGCCCCCAGTTTTTTTTTATTAACATTTTGCTCAGTTTTAGTATCATGCAAACATTTTTAGTATTTTACTATGTATTGTCTGAGACTTTAACTGGTTCCAGACTATAAAATGTTATTTTATGAGCTATAAATAATCCTACATCTGACACAGGCCCAAAACTATCATAAAACAGTGTCTCAGTCATCAGGCAGTGAATTCATAACCATTTCATGTAGGAACTTTCTGTGAGGGAGCTTTTAGAGGTGGACATCTGGTTCCTATCACCACCACTGTGAACAGTTCTGACTCGGTAAGTTTATCTAGAACAGAGTGTTTCACACCAAACCACTCTGAACCGCTCTGTTTACATCCTATAATATAGTATAATATAATATAATATAATATAATGTGAATACAGGTTCCTCTTTAAGATTCACACCAGAACCTTTATGAAGTCGCTGTAAAGTAATTTAATCACTTAAGCAGGATTCCAGGGATGACTAACTGTTCCCATGCATGTTCCGTTATCCCAGTCCTCAAAGACAAACGGACAGATGATGCGTTATGGTCTGCTGGTCTACTGGAAGCCATTATTTTCTCAAAGCAGTAAGACATGTTGTTACCTGCGTGAGCAGAATTCCAGCCAGATGACTGAACGTTCTTATCACAATATCAAGAAAAGGTCCAGTTGAGTGTGTTTTACCATGATTCACCTTTTTCCTCCGCAGATGCTTTTGGTTACTGGATACAGCACATGTCATGTCCTGTCCCAGTTACGGGCCTGTAATGTAGACTGACCCTCACTGTTGGTCTCAAACATGCAGAGCATTTGAGTGGACTATAAGTAGGGCTGAAAAATATATTGTTTGGTATATACGGTACGATACACTTTATTGTCATAGATTTCACAGATTCCTCTGAAATTTGTCTTGCATCACAGCAGCTCCAATGGGGGGACTTTCACAGATAGACAATCAGACAATCACATAACACACCTTACAACAAACCACAACAATATACACGACACCATTACTGAATGCCATGCAATACTGGCATTACTATGTGCAACTGAGCCTCTCAACCAATAGACCTCTGAGGTCTTGTCATTCTGTAGTCAGTGTCTTCCCCATATAAGGAATCCTGGGTATAAATCGATACTCAAGGTTCCAGTATTAGTATCGATGTCATATGATAATCACAGTTTCAATATTAATATCAAACAGTACTAAAGGTTTTAATATCTGTATCATCAGGTTTCAATATTGGGATCTGTCGATACTCAAGGTTTTAATATCAATTTTATATCAGCTGATACTCAAGGTTTTAATATCAGTATCAGTATCGACAGATACTCAATATTTCAATGTCATAATCAGATGATACTCAAACTTTTAGTAAAGGTATCAGCCAGTAGTGTGTTTTAGGGGTGGGTGGAGGGGCTGGAGGGGGGCATTCCTGTTGTGTTTCTGTTAGGGTGGGGGGATTTGTGTTGATGAGCGTCACTGGGGTGCCCCGCATGAGTGAATCTGAGATTACATAATGGTGTTTCTCAAACTGCGTTCACCAATCAGCGACTGTGACCTTTCTGTACAGCCAACCCTCACTGTATTCATAATGTCATAATAATTTTACCCAAAATATCCACAAAGAGAACATTTTCAGTTTCCCCCACCCACACGAACCACAATTACCTACATATTACAAAACAGTTCTGATAAATCTGCAGTGACATTGAAATAACAATGTGATAAAAATGTTAATATAATAGAAACATATTATATGAACGTTATTATTGCTGAAAGATGGGGTGTTATATTTTTGTAGGTGTTTATATATATATATAGTATAATTCATTCACCACTTTTTTTCAGTAAAGCATATAAAACAAAAATTCTAAAAGTTCAGCCTCAGAAGTTGGTTGCATTTTTAAAACAATCTCAGCAATAAATTTCACATCAGATGTCCTTTCAGACCCATAGAGTTGTCGTCTCACAGTGGAAGGATGGACAGAAACATCTGTGGATTCTTTCAGATCTGAAGTGAGAGTGAAGTGTGTGAAACTTTAAGTTCCCTTTATTTGATCTTTTGATAATTTTTTGGAAACTCACATTTTCCACTAAGTTTCCTTTGACTGCAAGTAGATTATCTAATATATACTATCTTAGATGAACAATATCTACTTCATAGCTGTTTTGATTGGAAATTAAACAAATACATTTTATTTATGGATTTTATTTAGTTTTTTTTTTCAGATTGCATTTAATCCAGATGCGAATCTTCTGTAGAGAACAACTAGAACATTCACTTCTCTTTCAAGTAAGTTTACAAAACAAATTTGAATGTAATATTTATGACTGTTTGACTCCTGAACTAAATATTGTTCTAAACTTCAGAATATTCAGTTTTATAATGATGACTCATCCTCTGATTTCCTTGACGGTTAACATAATCACCAAAACTTGAAGTCCAGTTCATCTGATCTTTCGATGATTTTTTGAACTCCAATTTTGGAAATTCCCATTTTTTCACTAATTCTACTTTGACTGTTCCCATCCTCGTGCAAGGAGAATATCTTATATCTGATCTCTTCAGATGAATGACGTGTACTTTATAGCTGTTTTGACTGGAAATTAAATGAATGAAATTTGCACAATACTGTATATACATTAACTCTTTTGTTTCTTGCTTATTTATTTGTATTTTTTTCAGAACAGGTTAAATCTAGATCTGAATCTTCTGTAGAAACTGAAGGACTAGAACAGTTACTTCTCTTTTAAGCAAGTTTACAAAACAAAACTGAATTTGGTATTTATGATTGTTTATGAAGTTTTTTATGGATGACTTATCCTCTGATATTTTCTTGATGATTAACCTAATCACCAAAACTTCAAGTCCTGTTCATTTGATCTTTTTAAATTTTTAACTCCAATTTTGGAAATTACCTTTTTTTTATTAAATTCTACTTTGACTGTTCTCATCTTCATGCAAGTAGAATATCTATCTCTCTCTCTCTCTCTCTTTCTCTCTCTCTATATATATATATATATATATATATATATTCTTAATTTATATTCCTAACTTATTCTGGAATAGCAGGCACTCAATAACTGTTATGACTGGAAATAAAAAAAAAATAAGTCTCTGAATTTTGCACAATATTATATATCCTCTGACCTTTATTTGTTTATTTATTTATTACAGAATGGGTTTAATAATATGATAACAATTTGATTCATATAATAATTAATTATCAGATATGTAACATAATGGTTATTATTACATTAAATATATTATGAAATATGTATCTATTATTTGTATATTATTATCATATTATTATGATTGGGAGACTCTTAAGGTACATATTGTTCCTAAACTTCAAAATGATAATCATGTATGGTTTTATACAGATGACATATGCTCTGATTTCCTTGATGGTTAACCTGCTCACAATTATGGCTGAATATCATATCCATATTTGTAAACATAAGGACATTACTCTCTCTTGCACCTCCTTCATGAATGATTTTATTGGTTATTTCAGTTGGCTAAAAGGCCTTAAAATGTAAAAACACAAACAGATTATGATGTATTAAGACATTCAATCAAGAATACGTCCCAATTTCTTGAAATTTGAATGTAAAAATCCTCTATTAGTGATTGCATTTTTGTTGATAATTCACATTCGCCCTCTTTATGTGTCCCTGATGCTCTTATTTTGTTTGTGTACCCCAGTGAATCAATGCTAATTGGGTTTTTGCTGTTTTTACTCACTCTCAACACTAATTGTTTAAAATGTTTAAAATTCTGGAAGCTTTTAACAATTAATATTCATCCAGCATCATCTATAACCAGCTGTAAAGAGCAGCTGAAAATGTTTTTACTTAGCTCAGCATTAAGTTCCTGTTTTCATTTCAAATCTTGTTTTAATTATTTTATTGTTCTTATCTTTCATTTTCAGTCTATTTTCCATTTTTTATATTTTAATATTTAATTGCTATATTTCTTTTTATTTACTATATTACTATTTTTATTAAATGATTGTTTTTATATTTGCTATTTACTGTTTTACATACATGATCTTGATGGTTAATTTCAGTATGAAGCACTTTGAGCTGCATTTTCATGTATAAAAGGTGAAACAAATAAAGTTATTATTATTATTACTATATAGAAACGATGTACACAACTACTACAACAGTCTATTCAAGCCGGAATTTTTGTTTCACTCGTCTTTTGTAGATGGATCCCTTCAGCTTCAGCTTCATTTCTGAGTCTGTGAGCACCACCCAGTGGTGACTGTTAGATACCACATATCCCGCTGAGAGAGGGACTGAGATGATGAATCTCAGTCTCCGCTCAGTTAGACCGGAATGACTGAACATCTTTCAAATGTCACCAAACAATCTCAGTAATGATCCCGTTAATCCCGTCTCCATTCATCTGAACAGCTCACACGTTTCCGCCTCCGTAAATCAAGAGCGCACACTGGGTGTATTTGTGCAGTGTGTTTCTTTTGGGTAAAATCCAGGTCATAACCGCACAGCCGCACCCGAACACACACTTCAACAAACAGGACGCAGGAGCTGAGCTCCATTATTCTCCATACAGATCAGACCGGAGCAGAGATTATCACTCTGTCAGGCCGGTACAGCACCGCAGCACTGAGGGGGAAAACAACTGAAAACACACCGACATGAACTGGAACCGCAAGATGTTCTGAGATGACCGGGTCAGTTTACGCTCTGACTGAAAGGAAATGTGCAGCATATTTAAACTGTAACTATATTTTTTGAGTGCTTTCATAAATATCCTCGCTGGTAGACAAAGCTCTCCAAAACTTCTGGACACTGGAAATACCAGAAAACAACATTACTGCTCTCAAGTTTGTTTTTTATTTCTTAAACTGTACACTAAAGAAAAAGGGAAGGAGAATTAAAACATCATATTTTTAAAAAGAAATACTTCATCACCGGAACTAAACCTCATATCTCTAAAATAATAACTTTACAGGAGAATTGAACAAAAAATCTTAACTTGTAATAAAAAGTTAATGTCACAATTTTTTTGTCCAAGTATTATTGGACCAGTTCTATTTCTTGAAGTTTTAACATGAAGTTTTAACACGAGGTAAATGGGGTTTTCAAAAGCCTGTTGGCCTTTACTTTGTATGTAAATTTCATGATGAATGGACCAAAAGAAATGACCCAAAATGACTTGTAAAGATGTCTGGTTCCATTGACTTACATTAAAATTAAAGTGAGTTTTTTGCTTCTGCTATAAAGTTACTGTTTTGGAGCTTTTGTCCCGACAACAGCGATATATATATATATATATATATATATATATATATATATATATATATATATATGTATATCTGTATATATTCTGATAACTTAGTGCACAATTTCTATTTATTTGATGTGTTTTACTGGAAAAAATTAAATATAAAACATAAAATGTAATAAAAATGTAATAAAAAATAAATATAAAGTAAAAGTGTTTATTCACATGTGAAATTCATGTGTATTTTCTATAAGGCATACTGTATGGTTTTTTCTCAATATGTTAAATTCAGTAAATAAACAATCATTTGTATTAAAATGTGCAGAAGTGGGTCTCTGTAGAGGCTGTGTTAATTTGTTTACACTCAGAAAATGAACAACAACAACAACAACAACAACAACAAGGAATTCGACCGGGGCACCCAACTTGTATACCACAAGTATGCCACCCCTTATTTGTTTAATTTACAAAAATCTAAATGTACAACTTACTCTTTTCTTAAATGTTTCTGATTATATTAGATTAGATTAGATTCATAATGGATTCATAAAGGAAAGTCAACACTACTGTGAGAAGATGACAAGAACAGTGGACTGACCACCCCAGAGTCCAGACCTCAACACCACTGAATGTGTTTGATTACTTCAGAAAATCATCAACCAGCTTCTAAGACTGAACTTTGGAGGTGTGTCTGCAGATTCTTTGAGGAGCTGAAAGTGAGTCTCCTGAAAAGAGTGGAGGCTGTAACAAAGGTGAAGAGTGACTCACTGACTCACACAGCTGAGAGTAGATTTAGCTGCTGAGGCTTCTGTGGTTCTCTGTTAAATATGTTTTCTATTTATTTTTTAATAAATTAAACAAATTGAATGAATAATTCAAAATTATGCCATGAAAAAAGCACTTTTTGGTTCTTTTTTTCAAACATGGTCAACTAAAAAATGCTTCTTCTGTGGCTTTGTATTTTTCCACTGTTTTGTTTATCTTCCTGTGTGAAGTATGTTGAGATTTTATGACTAAAATGAAAAGTGAAATATAAATAGGGCTTCTACTCCAAATTCATCAACAATTTTTTTGCCAAAAGTAAACAAACATACAAAACAGTGCTGATGTAATGAGAATGAGAATCTTCTCTATGGGGGGGGGTTTCTCCTCTGTTTACCCACATGGTGTTTGACACAGTGTGGTAACACTTCACCACCCGCAGCTGATCATAATCACCAACGCCAACGCCCCACATATGACTAACACTGACTGACTCACACTGCACACACACTGGACTGTACCGCTCAGACAGAGCCTGATGGGCTGGGCTGGGTCTCCACACACACACACACACACACACACACACACACACACAGTCATCAGGGAGGGTCGGTGAATGTTAGCCCTGCACATGTGAGAAAGAGAGAGAGGGTTTTTTTTTGGGGCTCTTTCCATGAGCGCTGATTGATTTGCATGTTTTAAGGTTTGGGTGATTTTAGGGGGATTTCTTGTGTCACATGATATTACACCACAAACAACCCTGATAAAATCTACACACAATAACAGGAGATGATAGTATTTAAACAAACTCAGTGGATATTTGTCCATAATTAATCTCTTGGAACAGTCCCTTCACTGGAATAGGAGATATTAGTCCATAAATGACCAGAAAAAAACACTCATATTGCTAGAATATGAGATATTAGTCCATAAACAAGCACAATACATATTCCTATACAGTAGAAAAGGAGATACTAGTCCATCAACCACCTCAATAAACATTTCTATAAGCTAGAATAGGAGATATTAGTCCATAAACTACCTCAATGAATGCCACAATAGGAGATACTAGTCCATAAACAACCAAAATGCCACAATAGGAGATACTAGTCCATAAACAACCAAAATAAACGCTCCTATATGCTAGAATAGCCACAATAGGAGATATTAGTCCATAAACAACCAAAATAAATGCTCCTATACGCTAGAATAGGAGATATTAGTCCATAAATGACCTCAATTAATGCTCCTATATGCTAGAATAGGAGATATTATTCTGTAAATGACCTCAATTAATGCTCCTATATGCTAGAATAGGAGATATTATTCTGTAAACGACCTCAGTAAATGCTCCTAAACACAAAGATTGGAGATGTTAGTTCAAAACAAGCATACTAAACACTCATGTACACTAAAATAGGAAATATTAGTCAATAAATGAGCATAATAAACACTCATATACACTAGAATAGGAGATATTAGTCCATAAACAACTTCAAAAATTGCTCATATACAGTAGAATAGGAGATATTAGCTAACAAACGAGCATAATAAACACTCAGATACACTATTATGTATGATATTAGTCCATAAACAAACTCAATAAATACACTAGAATAGGAGATTTTAGTCCATAAACAACCTCAATAAACACTCCTATATACTAGAATTGGAGATATTAGTTCATAGACAACCTCAATAAACACCCATATACACTAGAATATGGGATATTGGGCCATAAACAAGCTCAATAAACACTCCTATATACTAGAATAGGTTATATTAATCCATAAACAAGCATAATAAACACCCATATACACTAAAATAGGAGATATTAGTCCATAAACAACCTCAATAAACACTCCTATACAGTAGAATAGGAGATATTAGTCCATAAACTAGCATAATAAATGCTCCTAAACACTGGGAGACATTAGTCATGCTAAAGTCTAAAGCTCCGGCCAATATTTCTCGTTTTAATCTGCCTTTTGGTCACTCAGTGAGTTGAGAAACAACCAGACTCTAAAAACAACAACGAGTTTTGTCCGATGGGCAGCGCTCCCAGTGTTAATAACTTCAGAAGACGTGGAGAGACTCAACACCCTGAACATTAACTATTCGCTGTTCAGGGTAATGAACAGCACACATCTGGCAGATAGCCAAAGACTGAGAACCACCCGCTCTGATTTCATGTCTAAGACTGTGGAACGCACGTCTACCAGTTTCCACCAAAACAACCCAAATACAGTGAATCAATGTTCTATCAGGGCTGTGTGGTCGGACTTTTAATCTGATTCATCCAACGTCTGCTTCCCCCACCTCGACAAGAGCCGTGGGACTGACCAAGTAGGAATGAAGGATCTTATACGTTTGTTGGAGGATGAATGTACATTATTTTATGTTCCGCCTGTTGGATTTTTTCAAAATATATGGCAACCGATATGAATTCACTCCACCACTCACTGTTCTCTCTGCCGTTGGCATCACAACAACCAAGTTGACCAGTCAGCTGTGGAGCAGCAACTAGAACTTTTTGACCAACCTAAGGATTAGTTGGTCTTCTGCTTCGTCACCAGTCGAGCTGCGTCTCCAAAATCAGCTCAGACTGGGTTACAGAGACCTGAGCTGTGTGTGAAAGAGCTCATTAAGTTTCAGCTCCTGAATGAGGTGAAACTTTATATTCTCCATTGACCTTTTCAAAATGGAAGGTAATCTACCAACTGTCATGTTTTTGAAGGAGCAAAGAACTGATTATCTGAAGACATTTTTCTGGTTGTTTCTATCACCAAGTGAACAACAACATGAAATTAAAAAACAAACCATGTCTTGTCTAGTAAATGTCCATAGATATACACACCTAGATGCCGCGTTGGGTCCAGCCAGGCACGTCAACGGCGCCGCCATTGTAGGGTGGTCAACATCGCTGCTGGACTGCATTCAGCACCATTACAGAGCAGCAGGTTAATAAAGATACTGTCCAAAATTACACTATTTCAGGAATATCACACTCAGAAAGAGGGACAGGATTATATAACGGAGAGAACGCAGTGATCCACACTCATGTCTGTGTGATGTGTGTTGTCTGTGTGGTGTTTGTGTAGATGTGGCCGTGTGGTTAATGAGGCACAGAGAACCTGTTGATGTGATTGTTTTTCCTCTGGTTTTATATTAAGCTTATTTCATTTAATAGTCTATTCAGGATCTTAACTGTATGTAGTAGTTATTTGTTTACAGTGATGCTTTGTAGCTGGGTAAGTAAGGTAGTCCCTGTAGATATTCATAATAGATTGACGTAAGAACCTAGAAACACAAACCTGAAGTTGGCTTCTTATTTGAGAGCATCTTATTAGAATTTTCTCGTTCCACCTTAAATGGAGCATCAGCCAGCTTCTTGTTCGAATTTTGAGTAATAAGGAAGTTGTGGCTGATTCAATCCTGAGACTCTTCGTCGTTCAGTACAAGTGAATCTGTTCACAAGTGGATCTTGACCTCTCCAACATGGCGGACGTGCAGATGTATCGCTCAGATAGAGAACAACAGACAACGCGGCATCTAGGAATGGATATCTACGGTAAATGCCCCTCACCACTTCCTTCTTAAACCCCGCCCCTTCCCCCACCACCCTGCTCGCTGTCTCTACATTTGAACAGACTTCCTGATCAGATTGTTTTTTAACTTTCAATCAATGTACTTCAAATACATTTTAGATTTTTATTAATATTTTGAATAAAAGATCAAAAGGATCAGGAATAAAGAATGTTCTTACAGTCTATTTGGCTCATGTTTACCAGGGGTGCCAATATTTGTGGAGGGCGCTGTAGGTCCTGCAGGTATGTATGTTAATTCAATGTTTTGTTCAAAATAATTCTTAATCGTATGGAAATAAGTGACCAAATTGATTTGTGGTGAAAGGTCAGAGATGTACACCCCTAATATGGGCATATATGATTGATTACAGTAGAGTAAAGACTAAAGGCCAGACTGCCTGTAGGAGTGTTAATGTGAGGAGGGACAGGATAAGCCAAGCTGTACTGTCTTCATCTGCCTCTAGAGGGCAGTGTCTTCAAACAACACTGTACTTTCCTCTCAGTTTCATTGTTTACAACCAGTCTCACTTTAAAAACCTCATAAAACCTACATATAGCACTAAGAAACAGTCCCAGCCCACCATAACTACACTTTACCTTGGGATATATGCAATGAAATACATATTATAAATTGTTAATACTTATTTTAACTATTTTTGCATTAATATGTGAATCCATTTGACATCTTATGCTGCAAACATCATTATTTCATGAATCATGCATTAAATAGTTATGACAAATGTACACTTAGTCCCACAAAATTCACTCAACTGTGTCAGCTGAACTCATCAATCCCTGTGAAATATCTGGAGTATTTCATATATTTGTGACATGTTCAACAGGAATTTCCATCATCCGACTTTCCTGAAGATCATGGAAAGAAGAACAGTTCATTTTCAAATTTTCTCATTGTTTTATCTTTATCTTTGGTGATATTTTGATAATGAATGATGAGGTCACAATCCAAATACATTTCAAGTAAATGTTCTTTCACTGATAGAAATAAAGGTTCTGTTCAGGTACATTTTTCATTCATCGAGGTACAAACAGTGTAAATGTTCCCTCAAAGCTCCAACAGTGGTTTTAAGGTCTGATTGTGAACCTTAAATAAGTTTTTCCAGGTGAAAAGTTCGTATTTGTACCTTTTCATAACCGAATGTTTTAAACAGAACAGTAAAATAAAAGCCTGGAGACGAGACGGGGTGTGTGGAGTCAGTACAGCTTAGAACATATCATTTCAGTGGATTATGGTTCAGTTATGTTCCCTGACTGAAGGTACTGAGATGGAGCCTTGAGGGTTCCACCCCAGTGACAGTTTAGTACCTTTATTTCTGAGAGTGTAGATGATTCTACTGAACTGGTTCAGAGTCAGAGTTCAAAACTCATTTGGGACTTTAAACTGATCTTGGACTTTGGTTATACCTTAATTATTTTTATATAGCTTATGTTTATTTTATCAAAATGAATAATTAAACATTCCAAAATAATCATAACTCTGCCCAAACTTTACCAAATGTGTCAGTAGTGTCTGTTTCAGTAGTGACTGTTTCAGTAGTGTCTGTTTCAGTAGTGACTGTTTCAGTAGTGACTGTTTCAGTGACAATTTTAGCTCATTTTGAGCTCAGAAACTCAGCAGTACATGACCAGCAAACACAGCTCTGAACAGCTGTTCACACAGAAAATCATCATATTTTACATTAAAACATTAAAAAGTGCTGAACTACAGAAAATATGACGATTCTTAATGTTCCACACTGATCTTCAGACTTTGGGACACATTTACTTCAAAACAATGGGATTTTGGCCAGGAAGGACAGGGATGCAGCCTCACTTCCTGCTCTAAAATGCAGGGCGTGGCTAAAATAAGCTGCGGAATGCTGCCGTCTGTGGAACGGCGCTGCTTGCAGCCCCATTGAAAACAATATCTGGTTTGCCGTCGACGGTCTACCGGTCTCTCGGTTTCTCCCTTACAGGTGTGTTTTGTTTTGCCATTAGTCATGTGAGGACAAGCACTGACCAATCAGAGTTCTGGCTGGTGTAGTTGGGGGAGGCCTTTAAGATGGCAGAGGGTTAGGTTAGGGGACATCTATGAAGGCGTGTCCTTCAAAGGCTGCGTGAACCCACGAAGGCTGAACCAAAACGAGACGGTCTGCTCTATGGCAGATTTCCTGTTTGCACCATTTGCTCCACTGCTGACGCCGGCATATTCTTGAATCCTCACTAGCACGCAGTGAACCTCGGAATGTGTTGGCTGGCAAAAGATCCACCCGTTGGATTCTTCGTTGCCGTGGAAAAGAAGGTCACATTTCTCGGCCGCATATGACCTTTGAAATGGGACAGTCTAGTCGCGCCACTGTGACGCAAACGGCCTTCAAATGCAGCCTCCGAAGGATGCAGCCCCTGAATTGGGACACATAAAATAGCTTTAAAAACTCTCTTGGTCTGTTCCTCAAGCTTTTAACCCAACATCACCAGCTCAAGGTTCAATGCCACATATTACTGATCCCACAGCGCCCCAGACAAAACATGGGGTCGTAATAACTGCACACATGTGAGTGCAGCATTAGTGCTGCCCTCTAGTGCTAGCAGTGGTCACTGCACAGTGGTAATTGCTGTTATTCTGATGGTCTTATCTGTTCACACCATTAGACCAGATCCCATCTGAAGAGCGAGCCTAACGAGGACTGGCGCTCTTTGAAACCAGCATGAAATGATGTAACCAAAACAACCCTGTGACTGCGACTCGTGCTGAGCGGTCTGACGGTTACGTGTGCAGGAACAATGAGGGACGCAGTAAATATTGCAAGATGGCCCTCCGAGGAAGAACAGCAGACGGGCAACTGTCCAGGCAGATGGACGAGACAGGACAGCGTGAGTGGAAAGCGGCTGCGAGGCATTCTCCACACCAAGCGCCACGCAGCTGCTCACTCGCACGCCCACTCACTCAACACCCTCTCTCTCCTTTCTCTCTCTTTGTATTTTTAAATTTCTGTTGCTCTCTCTCTTTCCCTCCTCTTTAACTCCCTCTGTCTAAACATCTTTGTGTTTGTCTCTCTTTCTGTTTGTCCTCTTTCTGATTCTCTTCTTTCTTTATCTCTTTTTACTTGTTATTCTCTTCCTTTCTTCTCTCTATCTCCCTCACTCTCTGTAAGTATTTATATTTCTTCTTTATTTCTATCTTATTCCTCTCTTTGTCTCTCGTTCTTACTCTTTCTTCTCTGTTTGTGCATCTATCTCTGTAACCTCAGTCTCTCTTTCTCTTCTCTCTCCTCTTTTCTTTTTCCCTCTCCTGGTTTTCTCTTTCTTTCTTCTTTCTCTTTGTCTTTTTTCTATCTCTCTCATTTCTCTTACTCTTTTGTTATCTTCTTTCTCTCTCTCTCTCTCTCTCTCTCTCTCTCTCTCTCTCTCTCTCTCTCTCATTATCGCACGACCCAGCGTGATATTATCAGAGGATTTCCACTTCATACTCATTATCGTGTCTGTCTCTAATTACAGAGGAGCGAAACAGTATTGCCCAGGCAGCAGTGCAACACACACCATCTTCTTCATCATCATCATCAACAGTGAGAACAACAGCACAGTGGGTCAAATACACTTCTACATATAACACAGCAGCCCTAAAAAGTGTCTGTAGTTCTGTAATACAAACCTGTCTGTGGTGAGGACTATGATGTGTGTGTGTGTGTTTGTGTGTTTGGGGGTCACCTAAAAGAAACACTATGGCCAAAAGTATGTGGACACACCTATATGAGCTTGTTGGATGCCCCATTCCAAACCCATGGTCATTAATATGGAGTTGCCCCCTTTACAGCTGTAACAGCCTCCACTCTTCTGGGAAGATTTCCACAAGATTTTGGAGTGTGTCTGTTTGAATTTGTGTCCATTCAGTCTAAAGAGCATTTGTGAGGTCAGACACTGATGTTGGACAAGAGGGTCTGGCTCACAATCTCTGTTCCAGTTCAACCTCTGTTCCAGTTCATCCCATCTCAGTGGGGTTGAGGTCAGGGCTCTGGGCGGGCCACTGGAGTTCCTCCACACTAAACTGGTCACTCCATGTCTTTATGGAGCTGCTTTGTGCTCAGGGGCTCAGTCATGCTGGAACAGGAAAGGCTCTTCCCCAAACTGCTGACACAAAGCTGGAAGCAGATAACTGTGTAAAATGTCTTTGTAGCATCAACATCACCCTTCACTGGAACTGAGAGCCCAAACCCTGAAAACAGCCCCGCCCATCATCCCTCCTCCACCAAACTCTACTGTTGGCTCTGCGTTCCAGTAGGTAACGTTCTCCTGACATCCACCAAACCCAGATTCATCATCAGACTGACAGATAGAGAAGCTGATTCATCACTCCAGAGAACACGGTTCCACTGCTCCAGAGTCCAGTGGTGGCGCTTTACACCCCTCCAGCCGACACTTGGCATTGAGCATAGTGATCTTAGGCTTGTGTGCAGCTGTTCAGTCATGAAAACCCATTTCAGAGGCAGTTTCTAACAGTGTAGTGAGAGATACAACAGAGGCTAGGCCATTTTTATGCACCACACAGCACTCCATAGCCCGTCTACCGCTTCGTGGCTGAGCTGTTGTTGCTCCTACACACTTCTTTTTCACAGTAACAGCACTTACAGTTGTCAGGGGCAGATCTAGCAGGGCAGAGATTTCAAACACTGGCTTGTGGCAGAAGCAGCATCCTATGACAGAGCCATGTTTAAAGTCACTGAGCTCTTCAGTGCGACACTCTACTGCCAGTATTTGTTTATAGAGGCTGCAAGGCTATGTGCTTGATTTTATGCACCTGTTAGTAATAGGTGTGGCTGAAACACTTGAACTCAATAATTAGGAGGATGTCCACATACTTTTGGCCATATAGTCTTCGTTCCGTGGTTCATGCAGGCACAAAGTGAGGACGAGTCTCACTGACAGCAGGGGAGTGTGTGAAAATGGTGTCAATCACACACTAATTGGCTTCACATACACATACACACTCTAAGCTGTGTCCCCCACAGCTCAGTGTCAGCTCTGACATTTGAAATAGCGTAATATGCCTCTACACACCTTTTCACTCATATTCATCATCCTCCTGAGAAAGTAAAGCCTGAGACACACACAGACCCATACTTAACCCTCTGGGGTCTCGATTTGTGCATCTCTTCTTAAACTCTCCTCTAAAGGCTCTTCATATAACATGATCCTCATATGTTTCATATCTAAATGCTCCGTTATCTTCATCACTACTTTCCAAAACCTTAAATGGAGCTGCAGTTATACTGAGGCACCTTAAACATAGAATGAATTACCAAAGTTGGCGAATACAAAACAACATCAGATTAACTCAATAAATGTATTAATTTACCTCAATAAACGCATTAATTGACATTTATTGATGCTCCTTAATTAACAAACCCCTCAAACTTCCTCTTGGAGGTGTACTTCACCTACTACACTACTGAGTACACTTCTAATGGTATATACACTATTTTCACACTGTTTAGTGAGCTAGTATGCGGTTCGGTAGTGCTTTATAGAACCACCTACAACACATTCTCCATCAATCTGAAGAATCATTTCACCATGCAAAGAACCATGTAAGCATGCAAATGGTTCTATATAGAATTCACGGTTATATTACCTGTTCAAAAGAAGCTTTACTTTTAAAATATGACAAGTTATAGATATTAATTTTAACAGAACTTTGTTCTTGATGTCTGACAGCTTTCCCAGCCATTTTAGACTTTTAGACATTATTCTACAGCTCTGTTCATCATTCTGGGCACATCTAAGCATCTCAATGTCCTACTAATGATCTGAATGCATCTATCTGGCTTTATATGACTGTAACCAGCGATTACAGAGTGAGTTCTGAACAGTGTAGTATCTGGCACTGTATGCTGAGGGTGATAATGAGCTCTCCCTCCTCCACTGTGCTGATGGTCATTATTTATTAGAGGTATTTTTGGTGAGGGAGCACATGTGGCCCACAGAAAAGAAGTATCATAAGCACATGATGAACAGCTGAGAGAGAGAGAGAGAGAGAGAGAGAGAGAGCGAGATTGATGAGGGGACACATTGAGGGCTCTTTCTTCAGGGAACATCACACACACACACACAGACACACACACACACACACACAGACACACACACACACACACACACAGACACACACACACACACACAGACACACACACAGCCAGTGTTTCCAGCTAACTGGTTCTCACTGATTTCAGTGGTAGAAATGTAAAAACAAAAAAAGTGGCCAAAAAAGAAAAAAACTATCACAGCTCTTCTCCTCTGAATGAGAGAATCTGAATCAGAGAATCTAAATCAGAGAGTCTGAATCAGAGGACCTGAAGCAAAGAATCTGAATCAGCAAATCTAAATCAGAGAATCTGAATCACAGAATATAAATCAGAGAATCTGAATCAGAGGATCTAAAACAAAGAATCTGAATCAGACAATCTAAATCAGAGAGTCTGAATCAGAGAATCTTAATCAAAGAATCTTAATTTGAGATTCTGAATCAGAGAAACTAAATCGGAGATTCTGAATCAGAGAATCTAAATCAGAGATTCTAAATCACAGAATGTAAATCAGAAAATCTGAATCAGAGAATCTAATCAGATAATCTGAATCAGAGATTTTGAATCAGCGGATCTGAATCAAAGAATCTAAATCAGAAAATCTGAATCAGAGAATCTAATCAAAGAATCTGAATCAGAGATTCTGAATCAGAGGATCTGAATCAAAGAATCTAAATCAGAGAATCTGAATCAGGGAATCTGAATCAGAGAAACTACATCAGAGATTCTAAATCAGAGAATCTGAATCAGGGAATCTGAATCAGAGAATCTGAATCAGGGAATCTGAATCAGAGAATCTAAATCAGAGAATCTGAATCAGAGTATAGTGAGTGGATGGTCCTTGAAGTGTTGAATGGCACAAATAATATTACACCACCACTAATAGAGCTGCTGCAGTCCACTGGTATTGGTCAAATATATGTCTGTGACCAAAATGGGTGCCTGTTAGCATTTTAGCATGTCTTTGACATGATCGTTCACTTTTTTTCATAGTGGCTGAATTGTGAAATAGAGTTCCAGAGTGTTTTTATTGTCATTACTATATACACTCATAGTTTTTAGTGAATACTGTAGATCTCTACATCAGCTGAATGAGTAGCAAAAGGCATTGTGAGTATCTTGTTACTAAGAAACGGACAAATGAACGTTAACAAACATTAACTGTGGCCACTGAAAACGAAACTTGTCAGACTCTCTTGACCATCTAAAGAAGCACAGCATCTCTCAAAACAAGAACCTTAACTCTGATCGTAGAGTCTACAGACTTGCCCAAAGCCCAAACTGGATGTGTCTATATGGTGGTTATAAATGCACTATATGGTCAAAAGTATGTGGACACCATCTTACCTATATGAGCATGTTGGAGGTCCCATTCCAAAACCATGGGCATTAATATGGAGTTGTCCCCCTTTCTGGCTGTGACAGCCTCCACTCTTCTGGGAAGCTTTTCACTACTTTCTGGAGAGAGTCTGTGGGAATTTGTGTCCATTCAGTCAAAAGAGCATTTGTGAGGTCAGGCACTGATGTTGGACGAGAGGGCCTGGCTCACAATCAACGTTCCAGTTCATCTCAAAGGTGCTCAGTGGGGTTGAGGTCAGGGCTCTGTTTGGATAGTTGGGTGTGAGTCCAGTGGTGGCGCTTTACACCACTCCAGCCGACACTTGGCATTGCGCAGTAGTGATCTTAGGCTTGTGTGCAGCTGCTCAGCCATGGAAACCCATTTCATGAAGCTCCTGATGCTCAGTTCTAATGTTGCTTCCAGAGGCAATTTGGAACTCTGTAGTGAGTGATACAGCTTCTTAGTTGAGCACTAGCTGCTTCTAGATGCTTCTAGATCTAGCAGCACAGAAATTTCACAAACTTGCTTGTGGCAGAGGCAGCATCCTATGTCAGAGCCATGTTTCGAGTCACTGAGCTCTTCAGTTTGAACTATTCTACTGTCAGTGTTTGTCTATAGAGGCTGCATGGCTATGTGCTTGATTTTATACACCTTTTAGCAGTGGGTGTGGCTGAAACACCTGAATAATTAGGAGGGTTGTCCACATACTTTTGGCCATATAGTACATATGATCCCTGCCCTGATATTGTATAATGTGTGTGTGCTGTTTGTACACTGTGCAGAGGAAGATTAGATATTTTGTTATCTGGGGATGATAAAAACAGATTTGTTACAAAAACACAAGCAGAGCCACAGAGTTAATCACTCATTGTCCGAAACCCCACTGACCATGTCAAAAAAATGAGAGAGAGAGAAACGGATCATAATTTCAGTTTCTCTGTACAATCATCAAAGTCTGGCCTCCATCAGAGAGAAACAGCAGCAGTCTACGCTTTAAATCTCGCCGCAGAAATCAGGCAGCTCTTCCTCCAAACACGCTCTCCGGTTTTTACACTGTGAACCTCATTTTCAGCAAACATGAACGTTTGCTTACAGACTATATAAGAACAGACAACAAACACTAATGAGAGCCCACTGACTAACCACACACACACACTAACACACCACCACCAAGTGTCAGAACTACAAAGTGCACCAATATAGTAAGTGGAGCTGATAAAATGGACAGTGAGTATACATACTTAATGAAGGCATGAAGTGGCCAGTCAGCAAATAAGTATTAAAAAGTGTTTGAATATTTTTTCCCTTATCATTTTTATTTTTTTAACAAATCTTTATCTATGCTTATGAATGCATACTTTGTTTTTTATATTTATAAGTGCAAAGTCATATGACCATGGCCCTCCTTCATCAAAACCGTATACAATCAAATCTGATTGCAAAATGAGTCTGTTAATTTGAACGTAATGGTTTAACAACCTGAAAAAAATGCTTGATTTGCATTTGCTTAGCCAAAACTGCTGTCGGTATCATCTAAAATCCCAGTAATAAGAATAAATAAAAAAGATAATAACAATAATAATAATTTGTGCACATGGCAGTCCAGTACAAACATACTTTATTATTCATGCATTTTTGTATAAACAAGCGCTGCAACTATTCCAGATTCCATTTAAAGACACATTACACTGAGCTTTTGTTTTATACTGACCACAAAATACACAACACCTCTAGTGTCAAACAATAATACAGCATTTAATGTTGTACCATCTTAATATCAGATTTTATTATTTATTTTGCAGTGCTCGTAATTTTAACGCTATATTTTGGTCAGTAGGGGGAGTCATGCACTCAAACTCCACCTATGAGCACAGCCATTCGCTTACAAGCTGCTGATTGCTGTCGTTTTATTGGCTCACTACTGAAACATTGGCATGAATTAGGGTGTGCTTTATGTAAATGAAATGTAAATGAGGTGCTGGTGTGCTTGCGCTTGATTTCACGCACTTGAGGTTCACCATTCGCACACAAATCAAAGCATGTTATACGAAAGTTTCACGAATCAGATCCGTTAGATGAATAAGGGCCATTATGTTTGTACATTTTAAGTGGATATTAACACTGTAATTACTCTTTAATTATTAAGTGTAAACACAAATATTCCCCCCGGCCCCGCCAAAAAAAAAAAACCTGAATAATCTTTGTTTGTGGATTTATGTTTGTTTTTGGTCTCTCTTTTTCTAGCTGAACAGCGCTCCAGTCCAGCGAGTCGTCTGCAGCTCTTTAGGAACCCACACAGGAGACGTCTGCATAATCATTAACGCAGTCGGCCTCACACACACTATACACACTATATACACACACCCAGATGCCTCATTCCCTCAGTCTCTGTGGCAGATGCAGTCAGAAATCTCCTTCGATTCCTGGCCCAGCTGTCCTCGTAGCTTCACAGCTCCGTGTTAACAAGCTTTCTAAACATACTCACCGACACACACAGAATGTGGAGGAACAAAATCAAAGCCTTTCACAGCAAAACGCTGCTCTTTAAGACTAAAACACACACTGAAAGTGACAATAACACAGTGGAAGAAGTTCTGAAAACCCCTACCTAAATCAAAATGGGCATTTAGGATTGATTCTCCGCTGATGCATTTCTCACATTCACATCATTGTCAGATTTTTTCCATTAGTGTTGTCTCACTGCAATACCCAGCATGCATTACGTATAGTAAATACATCATTCAAACAGTGGAAATGCCCACAGTGCTCAACCAGCTACTGCAAGCGCTCAACATATACTGCCTGCCAGTTTAGCCACTAGCCTAAGCAACCAGTCCAATTAATCCATCAATCAACCTTTATTTAAAATCAGACTAGATTGAGGGAAACTCTCATTTACAATGTAGCCAAACCAATACAGAAATCAGGGATAGAAAAATTTTAAAAACATGTAAAAAAATAAATAAATAAAAATAACAATAAAAATAAACTTAATAGTAAAAAATCTATCAAATCAGAATCAAACATTAAAATAAACAACAGATAAAAAATATAGTTAATAAAAGACATAAAACAATAGAAAATGTAAAACAATAACTCAGAAGTAACTAAAAAGTAAAAGTTCATAATAAAATACACACACATTTTCTAAGAGCACTTATCCTTCTGGGTCGTGGGGGTGCTGGAGCCTATCCCAGCAGTCATTGGGTGGGAGGCAGGATACACCCTGGGCAGGTCCAGTCCATCACAGGGAAGATAATAAAATAAATAAAAAGAATATCAAATGTAAAACAATAACTAAAACATACCACAAGCAAATTAAAAGTTAACTGAATTCGAATAAACAGCTGCAGGCTGAGGTGGTTAGAGACTGATCTGAGTTGACATTAGAGATATAGAGCTTATCTTAATCAGTTGTGGAACAAGATAACTTCTTTTCTTTATCAATAACAAAGAATGTCTATGAAGAGCAGAGTACCGGCTGTGGAGAACGCAAAGACACTAATGCTAACGCTAAAGCGGTTAGATAGCTAGGAGGACAACAGCTTTTCCCTGCACACAGGACACTGTGGTTTGATTTCCATATTTAGGCCAATGCAAGATCCTCGCGGCCTAGTCAAACTTGGCTGATACAGTGCAAAATCCCCGGCTTGCGGCCTAGTCAAACCCTGCTGTCACAGCGTGAAGTCCCTGACTCATGGCCTAGCCAATGGCACTGCCATGGTGAGAAGTCCCAGGCTTGTGGCCTAGTCAAATGCTTCTATCACAGTGCCAGCTCGTGGCCTAGTCAAACTTGGCTATAATGGTGCAAAGTCTTCGGCTTGTGGCCTAGTCAAACTCTGACTCTAGACTAGCTATTACTAAAGACTCTAGACTAACAAACATACCTCAAGCAAAGCACAAACAAAATAAACAAGGCAAAATCTAATTTATCACCATTATATTACTCACAACTCATTATCACATATGACATCTGCTATGATATGTTTATGGCATGGTTATGTCAATGTTATGTAGCAGGGTCCAAGTAAAGTGTTATCCAAACAAATATATATCTGCATTATCAAATTTCACTGTAAACATTCCAAAATTTCAAAAAATTAGCGCAAGAAAAAATATACCAGTATTGGTGTTATTTGGATGTTAATCTTGGTATCGGATCGATAAGAAAATCAGTGGTATTGCCCATCCCCAGTGTTAGGTGGGAGTGCACTGTGTGGGGGTGTGTGTGTGAGAGAGAGCTTGAGCGGGTGAGATAGAGAGAGAGAGACAGAGAGAGAGTAGGAGAGAGGGAGGGAAGGGGATTTGTCGTGTTTTAGCCGTTGCCAGCATCAGCACCACAAGCTGCTCTCACATCCACAGACGGAACTGTTCTAAAAGCTGGACAGATCACAGTGGGATTTGCATGAAAGGATCTATTTGTCTACTTTTTGCCATCAAGAGAATCTTTATTCACGGTGAAGAAGAGGAGTGTGAGGAACAGGTGGGTCCACAATCCACAGGTTTCCACTCTGACACAAGCTTAAGACTTACAAATCGTATACTTCGAATCATCAGGTGCCTTTAACATTTTAGCCTTAATTATTAATGCCACGACAGTGTTGCATATTATATAAGGGTCTGTGTGATTTTTGATTGATTTTATCTGTTAAAACATCCTGATTCTACAGAGCTGATTACACACAGAAAATGGTTTGTAAAACAATAATCTTATAAAACAGCACGACTGAGCTAGAAACGATACAGAAATGGCCAGGCTGCACCCAGATTTGTAGTTTTGATCATGGACAGTGACTTGCATGAAAGACAGTAATGAGAGACACTCAGAAGAGAATGAGGGGCTGTACAGTCTTACATTTCTGTATTGAAATCGCATTGAAAACATATTTAATAAACTCAGAGCTTTTTGAGAGGCGGCTACACTCACCATCTGCCTTGTGCTTCACCTTATTTCCACCCACTGGCCACTTTATTAGAAACACCTACCTTGCACTCCCACTTACTGGCCACTTTATTAGAAACACCCACCTTGTGCTTCCACTAACTGGCCACTTTATCAGAAACAACCACGTTGTGCTGTGACCTACTGGCCACTTTATTAGAAACACACACCTTGCGCTTCCACTCACTGGCCACTTTATTAGAAACACACACCTTGCGCTTCCACTCACTGGCCACTTTATTTGAAACACGTTTTGAAAACTTCAAGTGGCAGTGTTGAAACCAAATGCAGTGGTAAAGTGAATGTAAGCAACTGTTAGCTTGGTCCTAAATAATCTCATAAATAGCTTCATTCTAGCAGGAGCAGTTACAGTAGTTATGTAAGTAGATGCTATTTAGAGGCTTCTGTATTAAACATATTGTGCACATTGATACTGCTGTATAATGAAATGAATCGCAGGTGCATGTTTATTTATAATATAACACAGTTAAAAAGCTCCTGAAGTAACTGGAGTATAACATGGTTCATTTTAAGTTGGTGCAGGTTAGAAGCAGAATCAAGCTCCCAACCAGTTAGTTTGGGATGTACACGCTTTAAGTGCATCAATAGAGTACTTGAACTATATAGAGAATACCAACACTTTTAATTCATGTTTTTTCATTCAAATATGTGTCAAAAATATTTTTCTGTATTTTTAAACTATCATATATTTATAATGTAGCATCTTATAGTAATATTTCCAAAGTAAAACATTTTAAATTATGTTTAAGTATGCTGTAAGGTAAAAGCACTTGAATAAAAGTATTTCTTAACATACCGAAGCTTCTATTTATCATCATTCATGTATTATTTAGAAGCACATTTTTAAATCACTGACTTTGAAAGTGTTTTAGTACATTTTAGTTGCACTAGCTAGCGGTTATATATGAGTGTCAGTAAACCCAAAAGTATTGAAATATTTAAAGACATTTAAAATATGTTTGTGTGGTAGAATTTGTGCCTTAACAATCGTTTAATTTAGAGCAGAAAAGCACTTGCAGGCACAGAAGATGTATTAACGTGTATATAAGTTGTGTTTAGTCATTCTGAATAACATATTTAAGTGTGTACTTAATTGTCTTATAAAAGTACACTTCAGTACATGTTTTATTTGTTCAATATATCTGTATTGTATATGTATATTGAACTCAGTTAAGTGCACTTTAGTTGCAGAATAACTGTGCATCCAGCAGTTTATTTATGATACACTCCAAGTGTAATACATTACGTCTACAAATTGCATACTTAAATTTGCTTAAGTGTGAGTTGTTGTGAGTTGTCTGAGTTGAATTTTGCAGGAGTTTTTCGCTCATGGGGGTCCAAAACACAACCAACGTTACAAAATGTTCTTCCACACTTTGCATGCAATTACACATTTCCACCAGAGAGGTCTCCAAATACCCATACCATTCATCGTTCAGCTTTAAATGCACGTAATATGTCATAAGTTGATAAAAAAATAATACATTTAAAGTGTAAACATTAAAAGTATGTCATTTCTAGATGAAACATACCTTTGAAAAGTGACATATTTATGACAGACACACTATAAAAAAGATTTTCTTTTGAATATTCTCAAAAAATTGATTGAGAACTTTGGATAGATTTGGATATTTGGATATTATTTACAAGTTAAAATCATAACACGGTACAAAATTAAAATAAAAAAATTTGCCAGTTGCTGATCCTGGCTGACTCCAATCATGGAAGCCTAAAATATAGCATATACAAAGAAGAATACAGTGTAATACAACTCAAAGTACATTCACTGATAAGACAGGTGAGCTGAAAAGACTCAAAGTGTTAGACTGAAATAATGACGCCAGTGTTCAGTGTAGTTTTAGCCCTAAAGCTACAAGGCTAATGTGACCAACACGTAATGGGAGCTTATAGCCCACCAATTAGCATGGTGCTAACTGTGTGCTGGAACCATTACACAATCACCTCAGACCTCATGACTCCACAGCTGCTCCAGACCTCTGTGAGCCCACCATGGACGTGCTGAAGAAAGGCCTGTCCAAAGCCAAGGACGGAGTAGCTCTGGCGGCAGAGAAAACCAAGCAGGGCGTGACGGGCGCTGCTGGCATGACCAAACACGGGGTCATTCTCGTTGGTGAGTCCACTGAGCAGTACTGTGGTGCTAATAATGTTATAAATTTGGACTGCTGGACATGTGTTCACTCACACGGCTCTTAGAAGAACAAACATAATAGTCCAGTGCTGGCAGCACCAGGGTTGCCAGATTGCTTCTCGTGTAAAAGTACATTTAAATACGTGTTTTTGTTGAATTTATGTGTATTTAGTGATGTTGAACACTAGAGTGCATTTTAGTTGCAGTGTAAGTTCTACGTAGCACTGCCAAGAAAAATGTTCAAAACCTGCCAAAATGCTTGAAAAGTACCCAAAGTTGTAGTCATGTGCAAAAGTTTGGGCACCCTGGGGCAAATGATATGCTTTTTGAAAATAGGTTACACATCAGAAAACACAATTTATACATTGGGGACAAAAAATAAAGTGCAAAAGTTATAGTACTTTATACTAAAATTTTCAACTTATTTTTTATTTACAAAACCCAAAAACCACAGAGTTTTCAAACTTTTGCGTTTTCTCTATTTTCTGTTCTTCTTCTAGACTGGTTTTTTTGTGAATTTCTCCTTGTAAAGCAGTTTGAGCTGCATTTTACATTCATTAAAGGTTCTATATTTACTGTTTCGTATTGTTGTTGTTATAGTAATAATATTAAAATGTTCAAATGTTTTGCATGCACTCATACTAACATCATGAAGTTTCAAAGTTTATCCGCTTTAATTTTTAATAACTGAATATAATTCTTCTGATCCACAGGAACGAAAACCAGGGATGGCGTCACAACAGGTAACTTTTAATATTATATTGCATGAAACAAAATATTAGGAACAGGGGTGTAACAATACACTATATATCCAAAAGTATCCAGACAGTCCTTCTAATGAGTGAATTCAGGTACTTTAAGGTCACCCATCACTAACACCGGTACACAGCTTGTATAAACTACAAAGCACCGATCAATTGATTGGGACGCTCTGCAGCAGCTGCACATGACCCTAAGGTCACAATGCCCAATGCCAAGTGTGGGCTAGAAGGGTTTAAAGCCCCCCAGCATTGAGCTGTGGAGCAGTGGAACTGTGTTCTCACTTCCCACACCTCTGGGATGAGTTGGAGTGATCCAGAACTGACCATCCAACATCAGTACCTGACCTCACTAATGCTCAATCAGATGCTCACAGCGATGTTCAACATCTAGAGCCTTCCCAGAAGAGTAGAGGCTGTTACTGCAGCACAGACTCACTATTAACACCTTCATTTCAAAAAACATAATTAAACAGTTAAGATGTAATCAGAGCAGTTCAGAGCGGTTCAGAGTGGTTTGGTGTGAAACGCTCCGTTCTAGATAAACTTACCGAGTCAGAACTGTTCACAGTGGTGGTGATAGGAACCAGACGTCCACCTCTAAAAGCTCCCTCACAGAAAGTTCCTACATGAAATGGTTATGAATTCACTGCCTGATGACTGAGACACTGTTTTATGATAGTTTAGAGAAGATTTTGGCCTTAAACTCCATTCATGGTGGAGGGATACATGCAGGGATTTCTAAGGCAAAATAGTCCCCAAAGAAAGACTTATCATGTTGAAATATTGACTTATTTTTTCAACATTTGGACTTTTTGTCCCAAAAGAGTGACTTACATTCTCAATTTTTGTACTCATGTCAAATAATGATTGACGTTTACAAGATTTTGACTCAGTATCCCCAAGTAAGGACTTGTTTTGTCAGGTTTCTAAATTAAGATGAAATTCTGACATATTATGTTGAAATAAAGAGTAATCAAGTCATTATTTTGAGTCCAAATGTTGTGAAAATATGTTTTGAGAATCTCAATCATAAACTTGAGTATCATAAATTGTCATAGTCATTATTTAATATTAATAAAATAAATTAAAGAATAGAGAAAGTAAGTGATTCGTTTGGGATAACAGGCCATTGTTTTGAGATAATAAGTTGAAATTTTGAGAAAATAAGTCATCAGTTTTGGATACCAAGTGAAATAATATATTATTTAATGTAATTTATAAATTTAAAATTTTATTTGATATTTGATATTTCACTCAGCTCCACAGTACTAGATTTCTGTGTCTATTTCTACTAATCAATAGCTCCCAATGTCCATTCTTAGAAAAAATATTTAAGAAGTTGATAGTCATTTTTTATGGTCAGGCTCTTCAGGACTAGGAGGTGCACTGTTGCTCCTGTCACATCCAAATCTGACCAAAACATGACAGGCCTCACTCTGTCATCTTAATAAATGACCCTAACCATATTGAATCTGAGAATGAGCCTGTTTTTCTATAAACATCATTAATTCATGTAAATGGTTTTCGGTATGTACGCAACCAGCAGAACAAACTATGAGACTATTATTAGTAAGTTTTTAGCGGTCAATAACAGAGTTGAGCTGAAGCTTAATCATGGCCTGCTGTCCCCACGAGCTTTCACACTCAGCCAGGCTTTAATTTTCTTTATGAGCAATTAACATGAGTGCGGATGTCCATTATAACAGCACTACTGAATTCCACATTAGAGTCTGATCACGGTCAGTGGAGCCCCTCGGTCAGGGCTGATGTATCTGTCCAATCTGAAAACTGAGGATTAAACGCTTAAAGGAACAGTTCAGATCATACCACCAAATCACCACATGCTTACATGAAACGGTGTCAAGTTGTTAACTAATCTCCCAGCCTGGGAGGCCTTGTAGCTGTGACGTAGCATTGCTGAAACTGGGCAGCTCCTGCGTCCAGCCTAGGTAGCCTCAAAGCCTGGAAGAAGTGTTTAGCCATGGGGGAAGGTCTCTCTCAATCTAGAATGTAACGTCACTCAAACCGGCCAACCGAAGCAGCTATGTAGCTGTGATGTAGCATAGCTGAGGAGGCCAGGTTAGGAAGCCTCGCAGCCCTGTAAGAGTCCTTAGCCTCTCAGCCTGGAAGGCCTCATAATGTAGCTCCAGTGGCCAGCCCAGGCAGCTTCTGAGCTTCAGTGAAACATAGGTCAAGCTGCCAGCCTGGGATGCCTTAGCCCAGGAAAGAGCACTGGAAAGAGAATGTAGCTGAGATGTAGCATAACTCATCCATCATGGGACTCCTTATAGCCTGAAAGAGCCCTTAACCACCGAAGAAGTGATCAGCCTGGGAGGCCTTGTAGCTGCAGTGTAGCATCTCTCAAACCGACCAGCCCAAGCAAACATAGCTGGGGCGTAGCATGGCGCAAGTGGGCAGCCTGAGAAACCTCGCTCTGGGCCACTATGGTGGCAGATCCTCAGCCAGCACAGAAATGGCAGCCATGCTGCGTCATCATACTTACACCAGAACACACGCTTCACTTCAAGGGTCAAGATGGCTGCTGCTGTTTTTAGTTATGCTAACATATTTTTGTCCATTTTTATAGATAGCAGTGTTTCCCTAGGGGGTGCTGAAGCTCTCGCAGGACTGAAGGAAGTCTTTTTTTAGAGCTGTGTGAGATCTTGAAAAAGACTCGAATTAGGCTATTGGGATGTGAGCAGATCTTACTAGCCTCCAAAAACCCAGGTGATGGAACACAGCCTGGAGCTCCAGCTCCAGCTGATATGCAGGCCTCAGGAGGGCTGCAGATGTTTAGTGGTCTCTAGACTGACAATGTGAAAAACAAAAGGGAGGACAAACGGTCGACACATGACGCTGAACCCACAGGCTGTTCCTGTGTGCTTTAGCAGGTGAAGCGCCTTAGGGCTCAGCTGTACTGCAGTGCATCACTCAATTTAGCTGAGCTTCAAGGGGAATTCCACCCGTTTTTCAAAATTTCTGCATAATTCAATGGTTGAGATGTAAACAAAGCCATTCAGAGTGGTTTGATGTGAAACACTTCATTGTAGAGAAACTTAGCAACTTAGATTGTTCACACTGGTGGTGAAAGAACCCAGAGGTCATGAAGTCTACAGTGCAAATATGTTGATAATGGTGAAATATTGGTAAATCTGAAAAAAAAAGTTTTCTTTGCTATTTTCTACACTATTAATAGTCTTTTAAAAGGTTTAAGCCAAAATCTTCTCAGAATTGCATAGAAAGGAGTTCAGATTTGACTGTCCTAATTTTCCTTATTTAAATATCATTTGCAACAGACACGCCCTCATAATTATATGCAAATGTTTTGATAGTGAGTCAATAAAACTCAGCAGGTTCATGGGCCATCAGCTGTCCTCATAGGAGGAATATGGGGTTCAGCAGGATGTGCACTGCTCCCCCTACTGGCCAGAGTATAAATAGCTTCATAGTGTTAAAACTACAATGTTTGAAAAGAATAAAATGTGAAATAAAATAAATGTCCTAGTTTTTTTTCAGATGGTAGAGTAATGTGACTGTCTAATGGGATTATTGTCATAAAACACTGGCTGTCTGAAAGATAATCCAGCAAATGAGCTTCTACTGTACTAAAGAAGCTGTTTTGTATTTTAGTGTTGGTAGTTATTTACTGTACCAGGAATATAAAGCAAAAGTCTTTAAATGGAATATATAAACACAGCATTTGTTTATATCAGTGTGCACATAAAAATAAGTACAATTTAGTAATATCTTACAAAGTTATTAGTGCAATCTATGTTATTTTCTATTCTGATATTATTGACAATATTGGCAAAAAATAATCTGATTAATAACAAAACTGGTGAAATTTGTGTGCTGTCACTTTGTGATCTGGTTTGAGCAAACACAGCCTTGAAGAATAAGGGCCAGTGTCTCCGGCATCAGGCAACATGTTCATAACCATTACATTTCATGTAATAACTTACTGTGAACAGTTCTGAACGGAGCATTTCACACCAAACCACTCTGAGTGACTCTATTTACATCATCTCTTTAAGTTTAATTATGCAGATTTTTTGTAAATGGTGGAATTCCCCTTTAAATCTACCTCTGCTTTAAGACCCATAGAGTCCAGTGATTTGATGCGCTGCATATAGGGTGCAAGTAGATGAAAAATGGACACACTATATGATTATCACACTATGCCACACAACAGAAATGACTTCTGTGATGTCATCACCATCATACAGTAACGTAAAGCTACATGCCAGTCTGAGAAATGAAAGTGCTGTTATGAATGGACAGATAGCTGAGGATGTTTTTCAGCGCTACGAAAGTTTGCCAGATTTGGCTTTACTTAAAACCTGTCTACTATGAATGATTCAGTATCTACTATGAATGATTCAGTATCTACTATGAATTTTTCAGTATCTATTATGAATTTTTCAGTATCTACAGTGTATTATTCAGTACTATTTGAAATTATTCCATAACTACTATAAATTATTCATTTCTATAAATTATTTAGTAAATAATTGAAGCCACCATATAAGTTATCTAGTTATGAAAGTGAGAATTTGAGGTAAGGACCGAAATTCAGGCCCTGAAAGTTTTAAAGAGCTAAACTGCTTCTTCATCTCTAATGTAACGTCACTGCTCGTGTAAAACAAAGATAATTCAGAAGGAAGCAGTTTTTGGGGGAAACTTTAGTGTGAAACTGTAAAAGAGAAGGATTATTATTTGGCTGAAGACGCCTGGTCAGTGTTAGAGACTCTGACTTCTGTGGTCTCTTCTTAGGAGCTGATTACGGTGTCATTTGATCTTTTACAGTCGCAGAAAAAACCGTCTCGGGTGTGTCTCAGGTGAGTGGCGCCATGGTGACCGGCGTCACAACGGTGGCCCAGAAAACCGTGGAGGGGGCCGGGAGTATTGCCGCGGCGACCGGCCTGGTGAAGAAGGACATGACCAAAGTGGTAAGAAGTGCTGAGAGAGGCGCCGGTTCACCGAGTTACTGTCTCTGCTTACACACTGACGCGATCCTGCATACACGCCTGGCATCATCGCACCTCTCTGAGACATTACCATGTGGCACCATCACTCATTTTTAAACTCTTACAGCTGAACATCAGTCAGATGTTACTCAGAAAGGCCTCACTGGCACACGGATAATGCATTAGCCTGCTTCCTAAATCATCTGAAGTCTGAATTCTTTGGGCCTTCCTTCTCAACTCGTTCAGAGCGCTGATTTTGCAGATGCTAGAGCAGACATGTTTATATTAAGTATCTACTATGAAATATTCAGTGTAAAATATGAATTATTCAGTAACTACTGTAAACCTTTAGTTATCTACTATTAAATATTCAGTATTTACTATTATTTTGTTTCCACTGTGAATTTTCAGTATCCATTATAAATTATTCAGCATCTTCTACGAATTATACAGTATATACTATGAATTTTTCAGCATCTACTATTAATTTTTCAGGATTTACTATTATTTAGTTTCCACTGTGAATTATTCAGTATCCACTATGAATTATTCAGCATCTTCTATGAATTATTAAGAATCCACTATGAATTATTCAGTATCTACTATGAATTATTCAGTATTATAGATTTCTATGAATTTCTTTGCAACATTTCAGCACAGTTCACCTGAAATAATAATAAATTCATGCAGAGTACATAACTGGGGATGCCATTGTGGTCAGTGCTGATGGTGGTGTCCAAGTTTGACCCCACCACTTACCTTAACTGCAGAAATATGCCCAGCTCACTGCAATTTCAGGTCAGCAAATAACATACCATGACATGTACATAATATATTCATACTTAGAAATATGTTTTTGTCTTAATATCTCACAGATATTCACTGCCCAAATCACACCTCCTTTATCTAATTTTACCTCAGCTAACACAGCTTGGCAGGCCATGAGCATCCTCGCGGTACGGGGAGCCTGAGGAGTGACGTCACCGAACGTTACACTCAGCTGCTGCCCACTCACCGGGCGTAAAGGGCGCCTACGTGAGGCGTCCAGGATCAAACACACATCCTGAATCATCCGCTCCCAGGGAAGGCTCCTGTGTGAAATAAGGTTGCCATGGCGATCCTGACTGTCAGAAGGAGATCTGTGGGTGTTGTCTGTGGGAGTAGAAGAGGCTGTTTCCAATACTTATCAATAATTGAAGTGTAATTTAATGTAAGGAACTGTAACAGTCAAACGTCATTTCAGTACAAACAACCAACACCACGAAAATACCATTAAAATATATAGATGATTCTACTGAACTGGTTCAAAGTCAGAGTTCAGAATATATTTCAGACTTTTAACTGATCTTCAACTTTAGTCTAAAATTCTTTTGCTCTGAGTGACCTAAATTATGTTTATTTTATTAAAACTAATGATTCAATGTTCCGTTCTGTCACTACCAAAATAATCATAACTCTACCCAAACTTTACCAACTGTTTCAGTAGTGACTGTTTCAGTGACAATTTTGGCTCATTTTGAGCTCAGAAACACAGCTTTGAACAGCTGTTCACACAGAAAATCATCATATTTTACATTAAAACACTAAAAAGTGCTGAACTGCAGAAAATATGACGATTCTTAATGTTCCACACTGATTTTCAGACTTTGGGACTCATTTACTTCAAAACAATGGGATCTAACTGCTCACCATGTGGCCATGAGGGACGGGGATGCGGCCTCACTTCCTGCTCTGAAAGGCAGGGGCGTGGCTAAAATAAGCCTCCACCTACAGAATAAAAGGGGAAATATTTTATTTCATTATATGAATCAAAAATATCCAAATTGATTTCTGTTACTCTGGTGGAATGGCCACTAGGAGGCTTTAGAAAGAGGTTAGCAATGTGATTTCTTATTGCTGTTAATGCATTTACTTAATACATAAAGAATCAAAGCTGTAGATGTTAGTGGAGCAAGTGTAACGAATCACAGAATTCATAAATCAGTTTGATACAGTGCAGTGGTGCCTCTATTCATTTTGTAATACAATAAGACAGAAAGTGGTTGGGGGAGGTTGGTTCCTATGTGGAACGATAGATGGTTGATTGGTGCCACTCGACATGTTATGTCACCAGTGTAATTGCGCAGCTAATGAAATTAATTTTAAATGAAGATTAATGTCAGAATATTTCACGTGCCCCCAACAGCATTGGGCACCACAGTTTGGGATCCACTGCCTTATATGTAAAGAAAAAACAACAGCTAATGATTGGTCACTTTGCATGCCAAACAGCCCCTTCCTGTCAAAGTAGGAGGTTCTGGGCCATGCTAAACCTCTCTGCTGAGAGTCTTTTCGTACTGCCACTTACACAGCATCACTGGAGCTCAACACACTTGGAGGAGAACATTAATGACCAATTTTGTTACATCGGCAAACAGACGCCAACATTGGCTAGTGAGACCATCTTACCCACCTAGGCAGCGTAAGGCTAACTGGCCTTTTTTGGATTCTGAGCCACAAATGGAACAACCTCACAATTTCCTGATAATAGGGCCAACACTTAAACAGTTGCCCCACTTAGGAGCTTATAGTACAGGATGTTTTTGGTATATTTCGGTCATGTTTACGTGCCTTTTAATGCTTATGGACTCACCTCTATGCTGGTTTGGAGGACAACATTAAGAAACAGCATAAGCGAAGTGATTTAGAGTCGTCTCCACAGACCTTTTCATTACAGACACAGATATGGATCAAATTAAAAAGAGCTCAATGAGATCCTCCAAAGAGCTCATACACAGCTCCTCCTCTTGGAGAGCGGCAGGGGAGACCAAATGTCGATCACACTTGTCCTTTCATCTGTCTATCCCCACACGCCATCAATTAGAGTGAGCGAGTGAGGGATGATACTGTCAGATGGCGGAGTGGAGAAAAACGAGCGAGCAGTGAGAAATGAGTTTTGGTCAGACAGGCTGCTAAAGCCAACTTGGTGCTCACCATCCGAGATGTACGTGCTTATAGCATATTATATCAAAGCTAAGATTTCCAAATATGAAACTATGTGCGTGGCTTTGCTTTGAAAAGCGCTGAATGAGAAAGGTTAATTAGCAACAAGTTCACAATGACAGTCCTGCTGTAAAGAGAGTTAAAGTGGAATCAAATGGTTGAGATGTAAACATCTTCATTCAGAGTGGTTCAGAGTGGTTTGGTGTGAAACGCTCCGTTCTAGATAAACTCACATAGTCAGAACTGTTCACAGTGGTGGTGATAGGAACCAGACGTCCCCCTCTAAAAGCTCCCTCACAGAAAGTTCCTACATGAAATGGTTATGAATTCACTGCCTGATGACTGAGACACTGTTTTATGATAGTTTGGAGAACTTAAACTCCATTCATGGTGGAGGGATACATGCAGGGCGCTGTGAGGCAAAATAGTCCCCAAAGAAAACTTATTATTTCAGATTTTCCACTATTTTCCATCATCAACATTCCATATAAACTCAGAAGACTCGTGTAGGTTCACTGGTGGTTCTGGATAGTAAATAAAATGTCTATATTTGTGTTGTAGTCATGGCGACCCCTGGTTCCTATCACCACCACTGTAAAGACATCTGAACCATTTCACACCAAAAAACTCTGAATGACTTTAGATCACATGAAATGAAACAAACCACAGGCCAGAAACAAAGTTGCTTTTATTTGTCAAAGAAACTATGGCAAAAATATGAAAAAATGACGTGAAAAATATTGAATTGGTTAATAAAGTAGCTATCAGTATATCTTAACCAGTCGTTTTTGGGAGAGCTAAGCTAAGCACCTCCTGACTCCCCCATAATTCCAGCGCAGGTTTGGGTATGATACAAAATTTCAGCTATATGATGAGAGTTCTAGCACAGAGACAAGCTACTATTTAAAACAAGCAAAAAAATCATCTAATAAAAGAGAAAGAAAAACCCCAACAGTGTGGCAGAGTGGTGATGCATTGTGGGATGCATTTGGGGTGAGTGTGTGTGCGTTCCTGGCTAGACAAAGGAAACAGATGGAGAAGTAGTGGGCAGTGTTAAACGCAGAAGCAGGAGAGATGGGCACTAAACACACACACACACACACACACACACACACACACACGCACACACACACACACACACACACACACAAACAGACACACACACACACACAGAGGCCTATTACCTGGTGCAGACTGTGTGAAACACACACTCGCTTTGTCACCTTTTTTTTATTTTGGTTACTTCAATGCCAGACAAAAATCAGACCCTACTCAGTATGGGCAATCGACATATAATCATCTCTCTCTCTCTATTTCTATTTCCTTGTTCCTCTATGTGTGTGTGTATACATATCATCTCCCTCTCTCAAGTTCCCTATATATACACTGTATGGTCAAAAGTATGTGGACACCATGGTCATTAATATGGAGTCGCCCCCTTTGCGGCTCTAACAGCCTTCACTCTTCTGGAAAGCTTTCCAATTTGTGCCCTTTCAGTCTAAAGAGCATTCGTGAGGTCAGACACTGATGTTGGACGAGAGGGTCTGGCTCACAATCTCCATTCTAGTTCATACCAAAGGTGCTCAGTGGTGTTGAGGTCAGGACTTTGTGAGGGCCACTGGAGTTCCTCCACCCCAACCTGGTCACTCCATGTCTTTATGGAGCTGCTTTGTGCTCAGGGACTCAGTCATGCTGGAACAGGAAAGGCTCTTCCCCAAACTGCTGACACAAAGCTGGAAGCAGATAACTGTGTAAAATGTCTTTGTAGCATCAACATCACCCTTCACTGGAACTGAGAGCCCAAACCCTGAAAACCAGCCCCGCCCATCATCCCTCCTCCACCAAACTCTACTGTTGGCTCTGCATTCCAGTAGGTAACGTTCTCCTGACATCCACCAAACCCAGATTCATCATCAGACTGACAGATAGAGAAGCTGATTCATCACTCCAGAGAACACGGTTCCACTGCTCCAGAGTCCAGTTGTGGCGCTTTACACCACTCCAGCTGACGCTTGGCATTGAGCATAGTGATAATAGGCCTGTGTGCAGCTGCTCAGCCATGGAGGCCCATTTCATGAAGCTCCTGATGCTCAGTTCTTGTGCTGATGTTGCTTCCAGAGGCAGTTTGGAAATCTGTAGTGAGCTCTGCTCTGTATGTTTGTGTGGTCTATGACTTCGTGGCTGAGCTGTTGTCGCTCCTAGATGGTTCCATTTCACACTAATAGCACTTACAGTTGTCTGGGGCAGATCTAGCAGGACAGAAACTTCACAAACTGACTTGTGGCAGAGGTGCCATGACAGTTTAAAGTTGCTGAGCTCTTCAGTACGACCCTCTACAGCCAGTGTTTGTCTATGGAGATAATTAAGAATACCACATGCTTTTGGCCACATACCGTACATATACATATATATCTCCTTTCTCTCTCTCTCTCTGAGTTTCCTCTCTCCTGGTTTCTCTCTCTCTCTCTAGTGTGTCATTTTCTGACAGGACAGTTTTGTCTGTTGGCTCATGTTAGTTTTGCTAACCAACATATGTGTAAACCTGACTCTGTCTGGTTTGTGTAGGATGATGAGGTAAAAAACCTGCCTGTGGAGAACGCTGATCTACAGGATACCGACTACAGCTACACCCCCAACACTGAGGTATATACACACACCCACTCTCAACTGCACACCTGCAGCAGGGAAGAGAGGTGCACAAACTAACACGTTCTGTTTTTACTAAGAACTTTCATCATCATGGTCCTTTTTAAGTGTGAACCTAATTGATTTAAAGTCCAATTTTGGATTGAACTGAGTTCAACTTAGCTTTGAATGACCCTCTCTCACTGGAACTGAGGGGCCCAAACCCTGAAAAACAGCCCCAGCCCATTATCCCCCCTCCACCAAACTTTACTGTTGGCTTTGCATTCCAGTAGGTATTTCATTAAGATCCTGATGTGCAGTTCTTTTGCTGATGTTGCTTCCAGAGGTAGTTTGCAACTACTTCTCTGCATCTGTAACAGAGAAGATGTGATTTTTACTTGCTATGTACTTCATCACTCGGCGGCCCCACTCTGGTTTGTGTGGTCTTCTGTTTCGGGGGCTGAGCTGTTGTTGCTTCTAGATGCTTCCATTTTACAATATAGCACTTACAGTTGTCTAGGGCAGATCTAGCAGGGCAGAAACTTCACAAACTGGCTTGTGGCAAAGGTCGCATCTTGTACCTTAATTATGTTTATTGAAAAATAATTAAACATTCCATTTTGTAACAATCATAACTCCACCCAAACCTAACCAAACGTTTCAGTAGTGACATTTTTAGCTCATTTACTTCAAAACAATGGGATCTAACTGGTCACCATGTGGCCATGAGGGACAGAGATGCAGCCTCACTTCCTGCTCTACATTTGAATACTGCCCTCACAATAATATGCACTACTCACTTTCATTGATTCCTGTTAATTCAAGTACAGCTTGATCTGTTTTAACCTTTTTGTATTTATTTACTTTGTTATTCCACTTTTTCAGGAGGATTCTGATTAAAAGCACACGAGGCAGCGATTATAACCAAGAGCCAAACTGACCGAAACCTCCCATGTTACTCTGCCAGGTCCACCTGCATCCACCCATGTCCACACAGTGGCTGTCTATGGAGTGTTCTTGTGAGAGAGATGACGTCTTAATGGAATATTTCAGTAAAAAAATATATAATTTCCACCATTTCCCCTCTTGTACCCCTCATGTAATCGAAGTTTGCTTCGGAGTGTGTTTCGTGGCCGCTGTGGCTTTAAAACATCTGGCTCTATACTGTAAACTATACTATTATCCACAATATCACCTAAGTGTCTCTATAACAGGTATCTGGATATGAATTTACAGCACTGTGCAAAAGTCATAGACAGCCTCTTGATACATTTCCAGTCAAAATGGCCATTACATTACTATTTTTCAGAAGATGTTTCTGAGGAGATTAGATGTAAGATAATCCATTGCATAAGTGTCTCATTAAAAGCTACAGAGAAAACGTGACTCCTAACAGCCACCTGGAAGACCTGGTAGCCACCAAAACTGCCCCCATCAGATAAACAGCACTTAAAGCTTTCATCTCTGAGAGAGAGGAGAAAATCAAGCTGATCAGATCTGAAAACATCCACAGGTGTTTCTGTCCATCCTTCCACTGTGAGAAGACGACTCAGCGCTGTGGGTCTGAAAGGATGTGTAGCTGATCAAGAAGAACCTCACTGAGAAAAGGAGATGGACACATCAAACAAAGAAGCTGAACGATGGACTGACCACCCCAGAGTCCAGACCTCAACACCACTGAATGTGTTTGATTACTTCAGAAAATCATCAACCAGCTTCTAAGACTGAACTTTGGAGGTGTGTCTGCAGATTCTTTGAGGAACTGAAAGTGAGCCTCCTGAAAAGAATGGAAGCTGGAATAAAGGAGAGGAGTGACTCACTGACTCACACAGCTGAGAGTAGAGTTAGCTGTTGAGGATTCTGTGTGATTCTCTGTTAAATATGTTCTTGATTTTTTTCCTCACACTGAAAAATTAACAACTTCTACTTTTTGGCTGTTTTGACTGGAAATTAAATATGTTAAGGGTCTCTGACTTTTGCCTAGAGCTGTAAATTGAAGTTGTCAGTCATTGAAGTACAGTGAAGATAAATTTGTGACTTCTATTTTCTATGTTTTTACTGTGAACTTTGAAAGAACTGCATGGAATATAAGTTATCAATATTATCCATATCAGAATGTTATGTGGTCAATAAACTGTAAATGAAAAGTTACTGTCTGTACTGTCCCTTATTTCTCACTCATACATATAAAAAATATATGAAAACATAAATTAATATCCAGAATGATGTTCTAATAAAATTAACATCTAGAAATACTTTTCTATAAAGTTAACATCCAGAATGAAGTTCTATAAAATTAATATCCAGAATGAAGTTCTATAAAATTAATATTCAGAATAAGGTTCTAATATAATTAATATTCAGAATGAAGTTCTAATAAAATTAATATCCAGAATGAAGTTCTAATAAAATTAATATCCAGAATGAAGTTCCATAAAATTAATATTCAGAATGAAGGTCTAATAAAATGAACATCCGGAATGAAGTTCTAATAAAATTAATGTTCAGAATAAAGTTCAATAAAATGAATATTCAGAATGAAGTTGTAGTAAAATTAACACCTAGAATTAATTTTCTATAACTTTAACATCCAGAATGAAGTTCTAATAAAATAAATGTTTAGAATGAAGTTTAAATAAAATTCATTTCATGTATAAAAGTAATTGAGGTGATGGCTTGTCTGTTTTCTCTACTGAATTCCATTAGTGTTGCAAATGAATCAGCTGCATCATTAAAAATGAGCTATGGAAGTCAGTGACGCCTCCATGAAGAAGCTTCACCCAAGTCCCATGTGTTTGGTATTGTGTTACTAGGCCATTGCTATTGTATCTCTGGTGGTTGCTAAGGTGTTGCAAGGGCATTTCTGTGGCATCCCAGGTGGTTGCTAAGGTGTTGCTAGGCCACTGCTATTGTATCCCTAGTGGTTGCTAAGGTGTTGCTAGGGGATTTCTGTGGTATCCCAGGTGGTTGCTAAGGTGTTGCTAGGCCATTGCTGTGTTATCCCGAATGGTTACTAAGATGTTGCTAGGCAGTTGCTATGGAATCTCGGGTGGTTGATAATATTTGTTTATATAAGTGGTGGTACAAATGTAAGTCTGTATGTAATGTCTATGAGGGGCAGTGTGAGAGACGTCCTTTGTGACATTATTTGTGGCAGTTGGATTAGAATTTGCTGGACATTGCCATTAATTTAATATGGGAACTTTTTTGTGAATGCTGTAAGAAAACTGTGTGTGTGATCAGTCCCAAAAGCAAAAGCTCACTTTTCTCATGAAAACAATACAAAAAAGTGCAGAATAATAAAACAAAGAACAATCCGCTGACTTTGTCAAGCCACCTTAATAATGCATAACACCAAACAAAGACAATATCGAGCTGTTGTCACCCAAATTATCTCAGTGAAGGTGAGAAAAGTCCGACTCCTGCCAGATGAAGCAGGAATGTCACTTAATTCCCTGAAGGTTTTGAATGACCCAAAGCTCAGAACACAACACAGTGAACACAGTTAAATGCCTGAGCTCTCCTGTGGAATCATGGGAGAAGGCATGTGGTTGGCGCTGGTCACCATGACAGTGGTCACAGCAAAGGGCCGCAGGTCAATTAGCAGAAGCCTTAGAGATTTTAGGAGCTCAGAACAGACGACATCACCAGAGCCCAACATGCAGTACAGCCATCGTTTCATTCAAAATGGGTTATTATATTTAGAAATGCGATTTTATTACTAATAAAACTTAACGTGCCAGTATTTCCAATTACATCATGCTATCATGGTATCAGACGAATTTAATTTTGCATTAATAAGTAGTGCAAATAAGCTAGTATAAATAATGCTAATATGTTAATAATTTAGCATGACGTTAATAAGTTAGCACTGATAAAGTAATGAAGCCAAGCATTAATAAAGATCATTATCTCTTATAAAGTCATTAAATCTGCATTAACAAAACTAATACCTTAGCATCAATAAAGTAATGCACTCATGCCTTAATACAAGTCATAATGTCCATTAATAAAGTTAATAAATAATCATTAATGCAGTTTTTAAGTAAGCATCAATAGTATTTTTAATATCTCATAACACAAATATAATATTAGCATTAATAAAGGTAACAAATCAATGCAATAACTTTAATAAGCATGCAATTTATTAACTATATAAATAGCACCTTATAAACTTTAACAATTTAACAACATATATATATATATATATATATATATATATATATATATATATATATATATATATATATATATATATATATATATGTATTCTGAATATATAATGGCCATGGTTTCAAATATTATATAAGTTTGTTTAAATAAAAATAAAATTTATTAACCCCTGCTTTAATGAAGTTAATGTTTTGATGAATAATGTTCATATGAACTGATGAAGTGGCATCTTAGACCATCCCAAAAGAGTTGCATCAGGCAAAGAAATGCATTAGTGTGCGTTTGTAATGACCTCGATATCCAGGGGGGGAAATGCCAGTTTAAAGCTCAACAATGACTCAAATAGTCCTTCCAGTTCCAAGAGGTTAGATTTCTTGAAGATGTCCATGTTCTTCCAAGAATCTTTCCAGAGCCATCATGGCAAACTGAATTATGTGCATGTGAACCCACAGAACATATGATGTAGAAAAAGCCTGACCACTCAGAGTTTCCATGACCAGGCCTCTCTGCTTTGTGCCTGCACCCTTGGTGAGGAAAAATAGCATGTGGAGACACGCACATCACTATGTAGCATGCAGGTGTGACAGCAAGCCAGGCCTTTGCACGCCTCGCTGATAACAACATTATGTTGGCTAATGAGATGAGCAGGAGCCGAAGCTTTGGGAGGAGCGTCATGCTCCGCTTTTGCAGCATGTCAAAATCACATGAGACTTTCAAGAGGCTCTGCCACATTCTTGGTGGCCCCATATAAGCCCTTGTTCCCCCCGCCGGCTCTAGCAGTTCACATTGAGCCAGCTAAAGAAAGAGGGACGCAAGTGAGCAGACGCCGTCGTCCGAGGTGGAACTATATCCTGAGAACTAGCAACAACTCAACCTTCCAAAAGATCACAAACATGAGAGGCTCTTCCTATTCCCAGAAGACCCTGACGGTCAGCGGATCCAGCAGGACACGGGTTCAGAGCCCTTCCCCTTCACGGTGCCGGGGGTCCTCCTACACCCGTGGCCGGGCTGGCTTCCAGGGGCAAGCTGTGGAGGTGGGCACAGAGATCCACAAGCACCATGCTAACGAGAAGGAGGAGATGCAGGAGCTGAACGTGCGATTTGCCGGCTACATCGAGAAGGTCCAGGCCCTGGAGCAGAGGAACGCAACCCTCAAAGCAGAACTAGAGGTCCTGCAGAACCGCTTCAAGGGTGGACCATCTGGCCTTGGGGAGGAGTACGAGGCCAAGTTTAAAGAGATGAAGGACCTGATCGAGGCGCTGACTGCTGAAAAGGGCGCGGCTGATATTGAGAGGGGCTACCTTGAGGAGGAGGTGGAGGTGTGGAGGCTGAAGTTGGAGGAAGAGCTGGCGCTTAAAGGTAATTAACTACAGATACTGACAACATAAATGTGATTTTGGTGAGTTACAAGTTTCCTGTCTTTATTGCAAAAAGTTTGAATTCAATTAAACAGAATACTGAATATCAGAACACCACCTCACTATATATCAGTGATATAGTGATACTGATACACCACTATATCAGCGGTAAAGAACCTTCACCCCGGACACCTAACTTTTTGAAGAGTTCATCTCTACCACATCTAATCCATCTGACCACAGTCTTCTGAAGATACTGTTTGGTTGGACAGTAGAATGCTCAATCAGGGTTTATGCTAAAGTCTGCAGAAAGAGAGATCTCCTTGAGAAGGGTTGGGTGACCACTACTGTGGTTAGTCAAAAATGTTTAAACAAATTTAGTACATGGGGCAAAACTAGCTGGTGAAACTATGTCCTATAGCACAGCCAAGATACAACAAGTACTAGATTTGCCATAGTGTTCTGTGACCACTATCTGAAGAGAACCTAAACTTGATATATTCATTGTCTTTGCAGAGGAGGCCGAGATAATCCTGCGTGAGTTCCGTCAGGATGTGGACAATGCCACACTGCAGAAAGCCGACCTGGAGAAGCGTGTTGAGCAGCTGGTGGCTGAAATAGAGTTCCTCAAGAAGCTCCACGATGAAGAAGTCGCTGACCTCCTCAAGCAAATCGAGGAGTCCAAGGTGACCGTGGAGCTGGACTCTGATAGACCCGACCTGGCTGCGTATCTGCGCAAGATGCGCAGCGAGATTGAAGCCGTGGCCGCCCGCAACGTCCAAGAGGCCGAGAAGTGGTACAAGGGCAAGTTTGACACGCTGAAGGAGCACGCCAGCAAGCATGAGACCCAGATGCGGACCATGAAAGAAGAGATCACCTCCTACCAAAACCAGGTGACCGACCTGCAGAACCAAATCGACGGGTTACGGGCACGGAACGCCGCCCTGGAGCAGCAGCTGGATGACATGGAGGTGGCACACCTAGACAAGGTGGCTGGATTGGAAGCCATTATTGCCCAACTAGAGAGTCAGCTGTGCGAGACCAAAGTGGAGATGGCCAAATACATGGCTGACTACCAGGAGCTGCTGCACATTAAGCTGAAGCTAGATGCGGAGATCGCCACCTACAGGAAGCTGCTGGAAGGAGAGGAAAAGAGGCTCGGAATTCCGGTCACCGAGACTGTGGCAGGTGAGGCTGCAGCAATATAATTTTGATGGGCTTTTTCAAGAACAAAAGGTAGGTTCTGCTGATAGTGTCAATGTTAAATATTCTTGTTGCAGATCAAAATTAAGGCACTAAAGCATGCAGAAGTTCAGCTAGCATGTCACTGCTGTAGATCTGTTCATGTACATCCTCAGAAATGCATTACAATCTTTAATGTAGTGGCCAAAGACTGTCAGCATATTGAAGATTACAATGCTTTCTTCTCCACTGTTACAGAGGCAAGAACCACATCTGTGTCCAGCAGCGTGGAGACTCGTACAGCCACTGAATGAATCCCTCCTAAACCACCACCCTCATCCCCAGACATCCCTACCGCTCCTACACCCATGTCCGGCTACGCTCTGGTTAACTAGGCCTTCTGGAAACACGAAACCATCTCTAAAAAATGCCCAAGCCAAAGTCTCCTGTAGCATATCTAATGTGAACGACACCAAATACTTCTTAATAAAGCTTGACCCAAGTGCATTTCTTTTTCTGTGATGGGCTGAATCATTTGGAGTGCTGTGATTTAGAGTTACATCATATCATCAAAGATTTAAAACACTTGCATCAGTATTTGCAAGATGACATAACAGATTTTATTATGTAAATAACTAACATAAAGGCCCTTCAACCAAAAGTTTTTAGTTGTTCTACTTTGTATTATTAAAGATAATTACCAAGTAATCGAACTTGTGATGAAAATGTCATTATGAAACGAAGCAAATGTCCGTCAATTTAGTTTAACAGCTCGTGTCGTTTACAGTGAGGGAAAACAAGTATTCAGACACTTTTGGTCTTGTTATCTAATATACTTCAAATTTACTCAAATTTACACAGAATGGCCCTTATTCATCGAAGTGGCATATGATCGTAAAATTCGTGCACGCAAATTTCACCACCACTTTCATCTTTGGCATCTTTCTGTACGATCAAACTCACGTCTGTGTGTGTATTTAGTGAGAAATTTTAATGAGTAAACATTTAACAACCTGAAAAAAAGCCTGATTTGCAGTTAACTAAGCCAATCATCTATAATACCACTAGTAGGAATAAAAATTGAAAATAACATTAATACTAATAATACTAATCATTTATGCAAATGACAATCCAGTACAAATCTGGAGGTACTTATTTTGCATGCACATTGATATAAACAAATATACATCATATATAAAGATATATTAGACTGTGCTATTGTTTTATGCTAATGACTCCCTAATGACACCGGCAAAATAAACAGTACAAAACACATACAATAATACAGTGTTAACCACTACACAATCTTGTCATTTGACCTTCTTCAAAAACTAAGACGTTCATAATTTATTCTTTACAGTGTTTGTAATTTTAATACTATAAAGTCTGGTCAGTAGGGGGCGCAGTGCACTCACCGCTGAACCTCAAACTCTGCCTACGAGCACAGCCACTGGCCCAGGAGCTGCTTAGTGCTGAATTTTTCTTGGCTCTCTACTGAAACATCTGCATTAATTAGGGTGTGGTTCATGTAATCTATATGTAAATTAGGTGCTGGGAGGTGGGGACTTTTATGCACCAAAGCTTATCATTCGCACACAAGTTTCCTTTGATGAATAAGACAATGTCTTTTGTACTTATAAATATCAACAAAAAGCGTTCATAAACAAAGATGAAAAAAATTGATAGGAAGAAAACAGAGACACCATAAATTAATAGCGTCAGTACTCCATTGTTGGCAATTACAGCTTCAGGACATCTGCGGTATGAAGTAATTAGCTGTTTCGCAACACAGTTGTTCAAACAGTCTTCAGTTCTTCAGGGTTAGGAAGGTCCTTCTGTTCAACTCGCAATTTAAAAATCCTTCACAAATTTTCAGGAGCACTTGAGTCGAGAGACTGGCCCAGCCAAGCAAGCACTTTCGCCTTTCACTGTCTCGAGTTGTTTTGTCTGGTTGTTTGGGTTGTTGTCTTGTTGAAACATCCATCTTCTCCTCTATCTTGGCTGAGATTAAATCCTCTAATATCTCTTGGTACATCGCTCCACTCATATCCTTGGATGATGTGTAATGATCCAGGACCGTCTGCACAGAATCAGCTTCATATCATGATGCTCCCACCTTCATGCTTCGCTGTGGGTGTTCATGCAATCATAAACACAGGCCTTCTTTCAATGATCAACTGATTTCTTACCAAAGAGTTCTATTTGGTTTGGACCACAGAACACTGGTCAGTTTCTATCTGTCCAAACAGCCAAATTTAGACAAGCATCTCTGCTTCTTTTTTAGCAGCAGATTTTTGCATGGGAGCCAATTACGGTGCAGCTCATTGCTTATTGCTCTCTGTAACGGTTGATCCTGCAGCTTTCAGGTCGTCCTGTGTGGTGTACCTGTCTGATATTATGACCACTCATATTACTGAACCAACGATGTTGACAAGAAAGCATAACATCTTTGCAACGGCTCTGTAGCTTTTTGCAGTTGACCATTTAACGTCATCCTTGAAAACTTTAGGATTCCCCTTCACTTTTAACATTATTGCTACTTGTTGCATGAAATCCTCCCAACCAATGGCAATGTTTTATAATGGCACGAGGCGCAATTTGCACAAAAACATTTTTAGTTTTACTTTTGCAGCATTAATATGTAGAACTTATTTTAAAGTTTTACATATATACTTATTTTAATATTTTAAATCCTTTTTTCCCCCCATCAAGTTAGTTTGTAAACATACCTTTGCTTATTCTTATGAATACATACATTTTTGTTCATAATACAAACTCAGAACACATTGTGTGCACATTTAAAGTGGATATATGTACTTGAAATACACTAAATAAAAACTATATACTTGTTGCCCCTCACTGTATTTCATAAAACAACTTGCTAAAACTGACAAACTGTTCAAAAATAATCAAGGATTCAAGCATTGCTTTTTTAATGTTTTGCAATGCCTTTGCGTGCGTTATGAAGTCCCTACGTAGCTAGCCTTCAGTGTTCCATCAGCTGCCTGGATGTGAATAACGCACATTTGAAGTAACCCCTTTGTGAACGCTCTGTTATCAGTCAATGGTACAGTTGAATCATTCTAAATTGCATGTAACCTCAATGGCTACGAATAAGCATTTCATTCAAATAAGACGCTTACAGGTTTGAGTTATTGTCTACTTTATATCTCAAAAGGTGGTCATTTACAAATTGTTGACATATATAAACACAACTTTTTTTGTTTTAAGGACACCAAAATGTAAAATAAATGCTCTTTAGCCAAATGCAAGAGACAGCAAAAGAGGACCACTAGCAACTGATGGCTGCATCTGTCCATGAAGTTCAGCAGCCTGTCTGTCCTCCAGAGCCAAAGGCCTGATTACTCGTTTTCCTGATCTAAAACATCCTGTTTATCTCCAGGATTCGATTATTAGTTTAGGAACTCAACCAGACAAACTAAGCTGTGCAGCTGTGGCCTCAATCAAGGACTCAATCAACAGCGATTTATGAGGACGTTCTGTCCGACATCACTTCCTCTTCTTCTTCTTGAGGGCCTTCCACTCTCCTTCCTGCGTGGCCAGACTGCCGTAAAGCTCCTTCACCTTCCTCTTCCTCTCAGCATCCCTGACACACAGAAGCAAAAACAAAATGTTCACTTTCTGACACAAGAACAGGAGAGCGGCACACAAACGAACAGGGCAAAACGTCTGATGTTTTAGTCGAACATGCATTTAGTCATCATCAGAGATCAGACTAAAGTACAGCCTCCACATGGGGGTGTTTAACACACTGATACAGCTAAGACCCTAATCGGACTCAGTTTGTGTGTTTTGTTTTTTTTTGTTTTGTTTTTTTTGTATGTGTCTCCTCAGTGATAAAACTTTAACATTCAGACAGCAATAAAATTGCCACAGGTTTCTAGTGGGATGTTAATCAGAATTTGATTTTCTTCAAAGTTCTACAACCCATGACACATAAATGATTGTGTAATTCTTCACAAGCATCCATCCAGATAGATTTCCTGATTGGAAAACTATCTGAGGAAGAGTTTCTGATACGCGTGCTAGGAGACCAATATGGCTAACATGAGGTGACATATGTCTGGAAAGACACAGATGTGTGTACCTGGACATCACTAAAACGATCACAGCACAGCTGGGTTTGGTGAAAAACTGTAATTTGGCCTGTAAGTTTCTCAGAAGTGGAGTGAGAAAAACACAGACAGGACCGAACTGGAAATTACCCACGACCCCATGTAAATTTAGAGTGGTAAATCCCGAGTGGCGCAACTGTCTAAGCACTGGTCCCGTCATCAGGAGATCACGAGTCTGATCCCTGGTGATGCTACAGCCGTCCGTAGCCGGGAGTCCAAGAGAGCACAATTGGCCTCGCTCTCTCTGGGTGGGCCGGATGGCCCCCCCTTCTCCCCCCATCACTCAGCATCAGCGCAGCCGTCTGTTAGCTGACGTAACAGAACTGGCGGTTAGCGTCTCCTCCGAGCGCGTTCGGCTGTCCAGTGACGTTGCGTGAGCGGCAGTTTGAAAAGATGCGGAGGAGCTTCACAGGTCTCGGAGGAAGCCTGTGTTAGCCTTCACCCTCCTAGCGCTGGTAGTATCATGTGATTTGGTGGATTTGGACACAACTAAATTGGGGAGAAAACTGGGGAAAAATCCCCCCAAAAAAAGACTTCTAAAGCAAACAACGAAAGAACATATCCTCCCATATACACTCAAAACTATCAATTTTTTCATCAAAAAAGCCTGACTGGTTCCAACAACATAGAACTGAATTCAGTGAATTACATTATTTATATCTTATGTTAGTTATGATCTGTTGCATCAATTTACCTGACTGTTTAGCATCTATTATAACTAGAGCTCCACAGTTATAGTTAATACTAAACCCAATTATGGTGTTTTGATGCCGGCAGGCTTGGAGACGGTAGGCCCTGTGAAAGTTTACATTTTCATCTGTAGCACAGATGTGTAGGTCATTTGTGTAAATATTAAACTTGCTCAAATATTTTTAAAATTATTCAGGAAAAACCGCAATGTGCCCCACTCTCCCTGACTTAATTTAAACTGAGGTGAATTACGTTTCTTCATTATTATTGTTGTTATTATTAATAACAAATACGCCGATAGCAGCACTCATAACACGGTGTGAAAGTGTTTTGGCTAATATTTGTAAGCAGGTTAAAATCCTGAGTTCTGTTGAGAAATCCAGCTGAGTAATGTGGTTTAATCAAAAGGACATTTTGCCCTGATGACTAAACTCTACTGCGCTCTCTGAGGGGTTTTCCTCAGCTACTGAGCCTCAAAACAAAAGCCTCGAAACAGCTATTAGAATGCAGCATCCACGCAGTGTTTTCATAGATCATTTTTCTGGAGTCATTATACTTCTTTTTAATTGGAGGAAGATAAAAACAATAAACAGTTTATTGTACTACACTTTTATTAAGGCTGCTGAAAAAGCTTTATTTTAATATTCTCCTTACGGATTACAGATTAGCTACAGATGTGCAAAATGTTAGCAAAATATCTGGTGAAACTAAATTTATCTTCTACAACATCGGATTTAGGTTTAGGGTTGAGGTAAAGGTCAGGATTAGGTTTCAGGTTAACGTTACAATTATGTTTAGATTTAGAGTTGAAGTAAAGGTTAGGATTAGGTTGTGTTTTGAAGTTTGGATCATGTATAGATTCAGAGGTTCGGGGCAAGCTTAGGGTTAAAGTTAGTGTAAGGACTGGGTTTAGATTTAGAGTTGAAAAAAGGTCAGTTCTAGGCCTAGCGTTAAGGTCATGATTATATTTCAATTTAGTGTTGAATTTAAGGTTAGGATTAGGGTTAGATATAAAATAAATTGTATTACAGTCAATCTTTGAATTACATTTTTAGAAATTCAATTTTATAGATATTTAGCTGAATGTAAGTTTAAGACAATGGAAGCATCTTCAAAGCATCTCTTAAAATGAAGTGTTACTGTCTGCCACAAATATTTGCCAATTTAAGCAATAAATTCTTAATTAAAATTGAAAGTACAACTGCAATAATTTTGACTATCATACTGTAATTTGTCATGAATCATAAAACCTCGAGAACCAGTCTTATTATTTATAAACAGTAAATGTGAAATTCCTCAAGTTACTGTATAAAAACAAACAAAAAGAGTTTGAATATGAAAGCACATTTCTGCCCACTGTCTGCATGTGGACACATGATCTCCACCAACCTGCTCATGATGTCAGAGAGTTTGGCCTGGGCCAGGAAGCGCGTGTCCTTCCTGAGCTCCCTCAGAGCTCCCTTAAACTCCTTCTTATACTTGTGTTTGAGTCTCTCTTGCTCCCTCTCCTCCTTTGTGTTCCCTCGTTTCTTTCCATAGTCCAGCCTGAATGGACACAATGATTTCATAGAGAGAAAAAAGAAAATGAGACAGAAAGAAACAACAACAACAACAACAACAATGATGAATAAACACTCATTTAACACTGTTAATCACTGCTTAATTGTGCATGTAGGATAATGTGTGGGCTTCACTCACACTTGCACTATTTTAGGCTCCAGCAGTTTCAGTGGGATGGGCTTCTTCTTGTCAAACACCAGAGGTGCATGCTGGGAAGAGGTTTCTGGTACAGCCTCCAGTATTTCCCTGTGCAACTCCTGCAGAAACACAAGAAGATAAAGCATTACGCATAGGGATGCACTGATACCAAGAATCCCCTTCTGATTGCGATACCGATACCTGATCTTCAATCTAATCCTAACTGGATGAAACAACATTTTCAGCACTTGAATAAAGATAAAACAGAGATTATTTTATTTGGGAACAGCAATGAGAGGCACTTACTTAGCTGCCTATCTGGATTCAAGAGCCCTAAAATCTAAAGAACTAGTGTGTAACCTTGGGGCACTAATGGACTCTGATCTCAGTTTTATCAGTCGTGTCAAAGCAGTTACTAAATCAGCTTTTTACCACCTTAAGAACATCAACAAGATCAGAGATGTTCTGACTAAAGTGGACCTGGAGAACCTCATCCACGCCTTTATTTCTAGCAGGATTGATCACTGTAATGGTCTCCTAATTGGACTCCCAAAAAAGGCCATCAAACAGCGTCAGCTGATCCAGAATGCAGCTGCCAGAGACACTGAGTAGACTTTAAGGTGCTGTTACTGCTCTATAAATGTCTTGTTGGTACAGTGTATTTTTCTGTTTTTTTTTTTGTTTTCAAAAATAATCTTTAACATTTAACATGTTGCGTTTATAACTGGTATTAGTGGTATTATCTGAGTTGGTGCTGAATCAAAGAGTATAAGTGTGTGATAAGAGTAATTACATATCAGCAGGTTACAGAAATATAAAGATAGTGTTTACTTTAGCTGGTATGTCCTTAGTATGTCCTTTGCATTACATACCCAAGGGGTTTTAAGTTCCCAAATGTACACAAATAAAATGCCCTTTTGTGGGAAAACAACCCACCCTGTCAGGTATTCAGTCTGTCTGTCATTTCAAAGCTGAACTAAAGCCACTAAATCAGCAGACGGCTGTGACTCGCCTGTAGGGATGAAGGGTAGCTCTGAACAGGGAGATGTTTGGCCAGAAGGGTACGGATAGGCTGGAAGATCTGATCAAAAGAAGGAAGGTCTCTGTAGAGGAGAGTGCATCTCTTCACCAGGTCCAGGCAGGTGTGCAGTACAGAGAGCCTGAAACATGAGACAATGACCGTCATAAACCTCACTGCATACTAATTTTATATATATATATAATATATATATATATATATATATATATATATAAAAACATTATATTACCATGGAAGTTATTACAGTTATGAGTCAGAGTGGATTTTGTGGAATGATATGGTTACAAAACAGAACATAAATAGCAGCAGCACCGTACTGTCAATTTCTACTTTTAAAATCTGTGGTCTGACCAAGAAATCTTGCTAGATGTAATTAATTTAGCAAGAAAGAATTGTGAATGTCACACAAACGTGTCCATCTGAAAGTTTGTGTCCATGTAGCTTAGCTTTCTTCTCTGGAGCCATTTCGCCTGAGGCTGTTCAAAATGGCCCTTTTTTTTTTTTACCACATTTTTTGCCATGACGTGAAATAGTTATGTGTGAAACCCAATGCTGTGGTCTGAGAATGTCCTGAAATGTGCATACTGCTGTCTTGCTGTGGTTTGCGTGAAGTAAATCAATAAATGAATGACAGTGAAAGAGGTAAAAGAGTAAATGAGTGACTTGACTCGGGACTCACACCCCAGAGACTCGACTTGGGCTTTTCAATCAGAAAAATCCTGATTTGGACTTTAACGCATGGAGACTTTACAAAGGCAAACCCGGAATGTCGAGAGTTGCCGTTCCACCAAATGAGGAAAAGCTCATTTATTTAATCTGCTTTCCCACTGAAGGCAGCACATCCAACAGACTTTCACAGCCTTAAAACTCATAGTACATTTATCAATACCTGAAAGCCAATTAACGGTCTGTACAATAAACTTATTTCTCATTTTGTTCATTAAGCCTGAAATTTGTCTGTATTTTTTGTCCATTTTACTACATACAGGCTAAGAGGAACATTGTAAATGTAATTCTTCATCAAACCCTTCCTTTAACATGAAGGCCCTGGGTAGAAAGGTTCTGGAAGTCTTATTAGGTTTAGTGTTTCTCCTCCTCCAGATTTTTATCATATGATAATTATCTACCTCTTTATGGACAGAGCTGGTGAGTGATCTAGTCTCAAGCCAGAAAAAGTGGATGTTCTGGTCTTCTTGGTGAAAATAACAAGACTAGACTTCTATTTACTGAAAATAGTCACAATGTAAATTGCAGTCACCACCACCACTGTAAAGAAATGCGAGTCAGTAAGTTTCTTTGCAGTGAACCATCAGTGGAAGACCCTTTAAACTGAAAGGTGTTGACCGCCTTCAGAAGCTAAAGTCCATTCTCGGTCAGTCAGGGTTTGTCTCTTAGGTGGAGCCTCAGCAGTGCATTGTTAGACTCTACCCCAGGAAAGTCACAGTGGGGTGATAATTATCACTGCTCTGAGACTCTTCACACGCTCACACAGCAACATCAGCCGCTGTAAGTCCCAGAAGAATCTCCACAATTAGGCTAGGAGTATTCAACAGAGTGTGAAGGGCTAAAAGTCAGCCTTTATAGGGGCTCAGAAGACAACCAAACCCTACAGGGCTGCATTAGAAAACAAACAAATAAACAAACAAAAAACATTTACATTCATTATGGATACATCCCAATTTAAGACTAGGAACATTGATAAATATTTAGAAAACATTTTAAAGAGGTTATGAAATCATGAGCATCCAGGAAAGGCCTAGTGATTTATGAGCACACTGTCAGAAATAAAGGTTCTGTTCAGGAACATTTTTACTTCATCAAGGTACAAACAGTGTAAATGTTCCCTCAAAGCTCCAACAGTGGATTTAAGGTCTGACTGTGAACCTTAAATAAGTTTTTCCAGGTGAAAAGTTTGTATTTGTACCTTTTCATAACCGAATGTTTTAAACAGAACAGTAAAATAAAAGCCTGGAGGCGAGACGGGGTGTGTGGAGTCAGTACAGCTTAGAACATATCATTTCAGTGGATTATGGTTCAGTTATGTTCCCTGACTAAAGGCACTGAGATGGAGCCTTGAGGGTTCCACCCCAGTGACAGTTTCACACCTTTATTTCTGAGAGTGTAGGGGTGGGTCGAGGCTCACCTCATTCACTGTTTGGCAGAAGAAATTTCTTTTTTAAAACCCACTTATGCAGTTTTGATGAAGACTCTGACTCACCAGTGTCTCTTATGTGGGGTTTGTTCTTAGGTAAGAACAGAATCTACACACACTCAAGAGCACAAAGGTGAAAATGGTTCTGCGCTTTAAGAACACGTCATGAATCTGACGCAGACTTTCTCAGGATCTTTCTCAAGAACACATTTAAGAACAAACTTGGGAAGATACTGGAGAATCAGTGTTCCTCAACAAGTGACTGCAAGGACTTTAGGTATTTCACCCACTACAGTGCATACAATTATCAAAAATGCAGAGAATCTGGAAAAATTTCTCAGTGCATAAAAAGATTATTTTGGCTCCTAAAGATTATGAAAAGAAGATAATTTAGATAAAAACAATTATCATGCCGCATTCCGTTTCGCAATGATGTTCTCGTGTTAGAATTTCAGCTCCCTTCTCTAAAAGTCCAAACTCATCTATTTTGGTCAAATGTATTTTTTATTTATTATTTTAATATGCGTTTAGTCATTTTCAGTAGGTTGTGGAAGTGCAGTACAGCACAGTTGATGGTATTTATCGTATTTTATCTTATTAATTTTATTTATTATTTTTATATTTATTTAAATACATTTTAAATATATTATTTATTTTACTTATTCTTTTTACATCTATTTTTTATTTGTTTTTCAGTTGGATTCCACTAAGCATAGTGAAGTTCTGGAGGCAAATGTGAGAAGCTGAAAAGAGGTTTCTACAAAAGGACAACGACCCAAAACATAACTCAAAATCCACCATGTAGTACTTCAAGAAATGCAAGCTTAAGCTTTTAGAATAACTTGATCATTAAAACATCCGAGTGTGAATAACATGCTTCAAACTGTTCTGAAACCTCTGTGTTGAGCACCGAGTTCAAACTGAATTAAAATGTTCAGACTGTCTTGCTTGTTTCTACCATCACCAGTCTTTGCCTAAAAAAGCCTGATGTTGTGGATGTGAGGCATTTTTATCTGTCAGAGCACACTTTACTTTTAACCCTATGGAAATCAGCTGCAAGGTAGTCAGGAAAGCTCTACCAGTGTACTTTATTTTGTCAGGATGGAACGAAAAAACTTCCACTGTTCAGAAAAGCTGAGTTATTAATATGTTAACTTTGACAGCTCTATAAATGCCCATTTATTTCTCAGAAAAAGTGTAATGAACAAGCTTTCATATTTCCAATATCAGACACAGTTTTCCATCATCCAGTAAAACCGGAGTGGAAAAAGCGTTTCTGATTAAAAGTGAAAAGATCTTAAAAAAGACAAACTCTGAGCTTTTCTTATTTCTGCCCTAAAACCCAAGTAAACACACGAGCAGCACTAAAGCGTTCTCCGTGGGGGGCTGCCCTGTATGTTCATGTTCTCCAGCAGGCGCGTGTTAATGGCCGTGCAGGCTGGCAGGCCTGAGTGATGAGTTCTTTCCTACACACCAGAAAGTGTGAGAAATAGAAGTGAGTAATGCTGACTCACTGTAACGATACACTCAGAAAAACAGCCAAACTCACTGACACGCTGACTGATTAAACTCCACCACTACAGAGAAACGGCACATCGATCAAGAGTATCAATCAATAATCAAGACCATCAATCAGGCAGAGTTTTCTAAAATCATTACTTTAAACCAACACTCTAATGTCTTAAAGAGGAATACTTTATTATGGGGGGAAAAAAAATAATCAAAACCACAAATGTTCAGCTTTGGTTTATTGCACACAGTTCGTCTAAGAGCTAACAGATCTAAATTTAGGCAGATTTAGTGATTTTTCTTTGTTTTAAGGCCAAAGTAGCAGTTTACTTTTATGTTTGAGGCTGACTTAGTTATTTATCTTTGCATTTTAGAATAATTTAGTCATTTATATTTGCTTTTTAATCTGATTAGTAATATATATTGTGTGCTTTAATCTGATTTACTTATTTATCTTTACATTTTAGGCTGATTTAGTGATAAAGTATTGTGTTTTAGTCCAATTTGGACTTATTTTTATGTTTTAGTCCAATTTATTGATTCATCTTTGCATTTTAGTGTGATTTACTCATTTATCTTTGCACTTTAGGCTGACTAACTTATTTATTGATTTATGTTTTAATCAGATTTAGAGATGCATCTTCATGTTTCAGTCTGATTTAGAGACTTATCTTCATGTTTCAGTCTGATTTAGAGATTAATTCTTGTGTTTTTGTCCGATTTATTGATTTATCTTTGTATTTTAGTCTGATTTAGAGATTTATCTTTGTGATTTAGGTGTGTGTGCATTTACACAAGACCAGCTGTCCTCTAGAACCATACTTAAACTTGACACTATACATATTTCTCAACATTTAGTCTTAAATATTTGTGTACAATATTTGGATACAGCTCTGTTTACATGTGTCCATCTGGCTGAGCAGGAGACGCAGTATCAGCTGCCTGTGTTTTCTCTCCAATCCTTCACTCAGACGTGTTAAAGCAGTACTAAGTTTGGGGATTTGGAGCCCTCTACAGTGGATATAAGGAACTGCAAACAGATTGTAAAAGGAATATTTTTATAACCTCAGTTGTGCTGAGTGCACTCCAGCGGATTAAACTGGGTAACAGGAACTGCTGTTTAAAGAATCAATGAGTGACTAAAGCTTAAGTCAAGACCTTTTTTTGGTAGAGCAGCAGGGTTCCTGACTGGACAGTGAACAGGTGGAGAAAACAAGACGCAAAAAACTGGATCCCAACTATTTTAACAGATCCATTAAATCAAAATTTGACCAGGAGTGTTTAAACTATGTACACAATGTATATTTCAGTGATGATCTCCAGTATCTGTAGTGGCCTCTCTCCAGATCTGCACTGGCCCTGGTGAGTGTGTGTATGTGTGTGTGTGTGTACCTGTAGTGGTCTTTCTCCAGATCGGTGCTGGCTGTAACTCTGTGTACAGATGTTAGGGGGATGGCTTTCCTGCTCCAGCTTTTTGAAGCTTCAGCGTCACTCAGCAGCAGCAGCTTGCTGGCTTTTCCCTGCTGCTTGAACGGAGGCACTACCCAGTAACCTGAACACACACACACACAAATACTATTGCTTGCTTTAGTTCAAATCCAACTAGTCACAAGCCTAAATATCACTAAGCGAGTGATCAGTAGGCTGTCAGTGAATATTGTAAATTCGGTTACATAATTGATTGTGAAAATTAATATTCGATTGTGGAAAAGCAGCATTACTGTGGCCGCCTGCCTGGGCCGCTGCACTGAGTGCACTGCAGGACAGACAGGAGTCACACAGCGTCACTTTCATGGTTTAAAATTAAATGTAGGTCCAGCTGAAACCAAATAATTTAACTACTACTGTGTAGTAATGATGGCAGAGAGTTTACATGTAATGTAATGTTCTCTCTGCTCACAGCCTCAGGAACCATTTCTCCAGCTCCCGTGTGTAGGACTGCTGAACGGGTAATCACACAGCACCGAGACCTACATTCATTTACAGACTCTGTACTAAAACTTTAGGCACTCACAGCATTTCAGCCACACGGCGTTACAATGTGAGAATTAAACACTCACACCACAGGAACGAGGTCTGAGTGGATCAGACACAGCAGTGCTGCTGGAGTTTTTAAACACCTCAGTGTCACTGCTGGACTGAGAATAGTCCACCAACCAAAAATATCCAGCCAACAGCGTCCTGTGGGCAGCGTCCTGTGACCACTGATGAAGGACTAGAGGATGACCAACACAAACTGTGCAGCAGCAGATGAGCTATCGTCTCTGACTTTACATCTACAAGGTGGACCGACAAGGTAGGAGTGTCTAATAGAGTGGACAGTAAGTGGACACAGTGTTTAAAAACTCCAGCAGCACTGCTGTGTCTGATCCACTCGGACCAGCACAACACACCACCACCACATCAGTGTTACTGCAATGAGCATAGAAACAAGGAGGTGGTCATAATGTTACGCCTGATCGGTGTATAATTCCAGGTTATTAATCCTGTGCTACACCAAAAGCAGAAATATCCACAGAACACATTAATCCCACACTATAAAACAAACTATAGAAATCCTGCAGATACTGATCTTGTGTAAACTGCCACGTCTGTAAATGTTCCATGTATATCCTGCGGAAATTTAGCAGTTTTCCATAAAGGAACGCTCAAATTGGGTTTCAAAGTGTCTTTTACGTCACTTGCAACACAACAAACAATGACGATGTGAAATCCAGAGTCATGCAGTGCTGGGATTGAAGAAGAGCTCCAAAGATTCATGATGAAGAGAGAGTTCTGAGGAGTTTGGAGGGGAGATGATGCTCCTCCATCTCTCCTCCAGCCGCGTTTGAAATCAGCGTCACCAGCAAAGCTATGTAGTTACTGACACCTACGTTGTTACCACGGCAACACATGCAGATAGACTGGTGATGTCTGGCCACACAAATCTGATCTGATCACTCACATATAACAGAGCGGACAGTCGACTCAAAAGATCTGATTTCTTCATCTGCATATGAGATACAAAAGTTCAGACAATATTTAGGCTTCAGATGGCAGGTGACACTGTTTGTCGAGTGGGTGATGATTTAGGCATGCTGTAAGCACGATGCTAATTGGTGAGACATAAGCTCTCATTAATTGTGAGCTACATTAGCCTCACAGCTTCAGTGTAAAACTACAAAAGCAAACTTCAGATATCAAACTTTTTATGAAGTGGTTAAAGTAAAATCTTTTCCGAGCAAACTGCTTTGATTGGGTTTGATTGAATTTTTCAGGGGGAAGAGGAAGAGCGAGAGAGCACGAGAGAGCGCGAGAGAGCGCGAGAGAGCGCGAGAGGTACCTGTACAGGTGTCAGCTGGCACAGCCAGGTGCAGGAGACCCAGCAGGAAGTTAATGAGCTCAGGAAAGAAACGTTGAGAGAGCGACACAAACTCCACAGCTAGACAGCAGAGCACCAACCCTGCTGACACGCTCTCCAGAGACGTCACAGGACACTGAGGGAGCAGAGAAACACTTTAAAACACACACAAACTGGAAAGAGAATTAAGAAATGTTTCATTCAAAACATCAAAACAAAGTTCGAGAACAGTGCCAGCGTGATTTGTTCAATTAAACGCATGTGCGAGACTTGAGCTTCACATTTAATTAGAGACGCGTCGATACCGAAACTGGTATCAAGTATCGATCTGATTACATGCTCATTTACTCATACTCATAAAAATTCAATGACATATGTAAATGAGCTCTGTTCCGTTTGGCTGCCCTGTATTCCGGCTCTTTCAAAAAGCCGTCCAGGCTGAAACACTCTTTATAACTTCAGACAGAAGGTGAATGGGTGGGGCTAAACTGTTGTAGGCTGAATAAGCACAAATATGCAAATATATTGGTTTTTGTGACATCACAAGACTGATTTAAATTTAAATCAGGTTCTTTTTACAGCTTAGTATCCATATATAGACCATATGGAATGAGGAGGGAGTTGTGTTTGTAAATCAAACTTTATGAGAAAAACATTTTTCATGATATGAGCCCTTTAAAACAGTTACTTACTACCATAACACAATGATACAGTGATTCAGATATTATACTGTGAAAACGTGGAACTGTAACACCCCTAACTAACAGACCCTACCTTGGTCAGAGCCTGGCTGATGTAGACGAAGGCGGGGGTGGTCACAGGGTGGCGGAAATCTGAGGTAGGAAACAGCAGAGCGACGATCTTCAAGTAGATCAGCTACAGGAAAAACAAACATATTTTACTCATCACACCTCAAAGAACGAATATAATATCACAACATTCCAAAGACAGTTCAAGTGTCAGTGTTTCCCCACACAAACAGGCTATAGTCAGACCGTCAACCCACATATACTGACGGCCAGCCAGGTAGTGACTCTGGATACTCCAGATTGGATCAGGACCGATACGGACCCTACTGACCCTCTGGGGTCTTGCAAATGACATAAGCTGAAAAAATGAAGTACGGTTTCAGAAATTCCTTTCATCTCTTGTGAAAACGTAGCTTTATTCATGTGGATGAACTGTTTTAGTGGTTGAAATGTGTTTACCAAAGTCTTAGGATGAATAAAACAGTAGACAAACGTTCTCATCACTACTTTCCAAAACCGCTGAAATTGCTGCATATATAAGGCAGCAACTTCAGGTGTAATGCTGACAATGTAAGATCTGAGCTTTAACAGTAAACATGAATGAAGGTCCACTGTTGCACTTTTCTTTGTGTGTTATAACTGTTTATTACTGATTTTAAAAAGTGCATATAGTCTAATTATCCCTCAATAAATTTAATTTTAAACCTTTCATAAACCTTTAATAAAAGCCATCACAATAAGAGTCCCATAAAAACTACTACAAATTATTATTATTAGTAGCGGAAGTAGTAGTGAAAAAATGCTATTAACATTGACTAAGATGCACTTTAAAATGTTATTGCTGCGATAATGTGCATCTTCATTCTTGAAATAGAAATAAAAAAATATTGGACACCTTTTCCCATATTTTTGGTTATAAACATTTATTTTAGTTTATAAATGTTAAAATTTGGGACACTTATTTTACTCTCTGAATTTTTTCCAAACAGCCCTCCCACCAGAGTAGATCACCTGGCTACACCTGAGTACTGGCCTTAAATAAGTGTGTATAGAAACTGTAAATGGAGGTTTTAAACTAAATGCTGACACGTCTTTTTAAATTACAGCACCAGTGAGGTGTAAACACCTCCCCCTGCTGGGCAACCGAGGCACGTCATCTGTAGCTCACATAAACAATTCGAATGATGATAATGAAGGACTATAAAAACCTTAAAACTCAATAAAATCAATAATTAGAAAAAATAGGTGTGTACCATATCCAAGCCTGGAAACGCAGCACGACCTTTGACCTCTATACTTTCCTCCATGCTGTGAGCGCTGTCACTGAGCAAAGACTGCATCACCTTACTCGCCGCTGCAGGAAAGAGCTGACAGAGCGCATACACCTGCCTGAGAGAGAGAGAGAGAGAGAGAGAGAGAGAGAGAGAGAGAGACGCATTCAGTGCCAGTGTAATACTGATATAAAGCCTGCAGGTAACACCTGTACAGTAACAGCAACACTTACGGGATGAGTGTGTTGACCGTGGTCAGCTCTGGTGGGGTCCGCATGGCTAACTCTCCTACATACTCCAATAGGAAACCAAACAATTTCTGTAAAACAGTAAAAAATAATGCAGCTGATTAGGGCTGGGTGACATGGCCAGACTCCTACAGCTGTGTGTGGAACAGCGCTGGAGTTTGTGGAGCAGGTGAACGTTCCCTTCAACAAAACCTCGGATGAAGTTCAACAAGCACATCAACTAGGAGTGCAAATCACAAGATTCATCATGCTGCGCTCCTGCATCAGTTCTTTTAGCCAATGATCTGATGATTTTTGATACCTCAAAATCTGCCGCGATGTGGCGCGACTGGGTTTGATACTGGACTCGAGTCGAAATGAAATCATACAGCGGCATCAGAGCCGCCTGAACGAGTTCAGCTCAGTTATTCTGTTCAGTAGCAGTTATTTAGCCTCCTGTTGTGAGGACTCTTATTTTGTTTTTTTTGTTTTTTTTTAAGCTAATTAAAAATTGAAGTGAATTTTTTTCATTGATTTTTTAAAATCGTTTTATTTATTTAATTTATTTTGGTATGTTTTGTTATTGTTCCACTTCTGTTATTTTTATTTATTTTATCATCAACTTTTACTTTTTAGTTTGTGCTAAGTTATTGTGTTACATCTATTCCTTGTTTTCATTATTTTTTTTTATTTATTATATGCTTATTTGATTAGTTACTTATTTTTATATTGTTTCAATAGTTTTTTTTACTATTAAATTTACTATTATGATTATTATGTGCGCTTTTTTGCATTTGATATGCTTTTACAATCCAGTTTTTTCAATCCCTGTATTGGCTCAGCTACACTGTAAATGAGCGTCTCCCTCAAAGTACTCTGAGTTTAAATAAAGGTTGATCGATTGATTGATGTGGGCAGGGGTGCATGCTGAGGTAAACAGCGTGAGCCTAGAAGACTCCAGACTAGCCTGGCCAGCTAGCAGTTAGAGCTGAGCTAGCCTGAGCACTTTATCAAATCAGCTTAGACTGGCCCCTAAAAACGTTCTGAATTTGTTTAAGTTTGAGACCCCCGAGTTCACAAATAATTCATAGTAGTTTCCATTTAACAAGACTTAAGACTAACAGCTGAATAATAAGCCTGCAGTTAAATGGTTAAAACAAATACAAGCAAATAAGTAAATCTAAAACCACCAGAAAACGTACAAATTAATAAGAATCTCTGCTTAGTTACCGGTAAAAACACAAACATATGTGGTGAATGCACATAGATTAACTTCTCCAGGGTATATTTTGGTTTGTCCATCTGAATCTACATGACCAAATCGTAAGGCAAATTATTCAGTAACTGCATGAATAAAATGTAAATTTTTATTTTATTTATTTATTTTTTGTAAAAGCTCCCTCAAATTAACAGAACATGTGTTTTATGATACACATATTGCTATATGCTTACAGTTCACTGCTGAAAGCCAAAAATCTTAGACGCTCTTTGTATTATTTTATAAAAATAATGTTTACAGAGCAGATCACTGAAGAGACGCCATCTGTTTATAGTTTATAGCCCAGATTTGTGGAAAAATGGCTCGACTTTCAGTAGACAAAAAAAAAAAAGTGCGTTCAGCTTCTTTAGTTATAAGGGTTTAAAATTACATCACCATCTATTAGACTGGAAATAGACAGTTACAGCTCTTGTATCACACCAACCTTTAGAATGTAACTTGAAATATGAAAGTTATGAAGAATATGACGAAGTGTGTTTTGGAACCACCGGTGGTCTCGAGTTGAAGAGGTTAGGGAACGATGTTTATCACCCTGATTAATTACACTTCCAAATACTAATAAATGTGTGTTTATAATTTATGCTGAGGCCATTTTTCACACTGAACAGTGTTTAAAGGGGCAAACTTTGAATAAGGGGTCACTTTTGCCCTTTGTGGCCGACACTGATGTCCAGTGTTCAGTCCATTCATGTCAGACAGGTGTGTGTGACGTCAGGCGGCAGGAAGGTGGTCACCTCTAATTTGGCTTTGTTGCCCGCAGCCAGACTCGGGTGGTTGCACTTCTGTATTCGCTCCACTATGATGCACTGTTTTTCTGCAGAGTGACCGTCCAGCAGCGCCTTCAGTTCACCGAAGCTCTCAGGAGCTAGAACAAGAGAACACATGCAAACATTATTCAGTTCAAATCAATGCCACAATCTTAATCTTCTCTCAAAAATCTACACTTATGCAAATGAAACACAAACGGATTTTACTGTTTTCGACTCAAAAACAACTTTACACCATCCAGCAACTAAACAGGCAGATATTTCTTTAGGATTTTGCTTCTACTAAAATTACCATTTGGTATTATGACTAGATTTAGAAGATGACAAACCTTCACAAATTTCTCTCCAACTTTATCTTTTGGAAATAAATTAAATGAATTTTAAAATAGGGAAGGAGCAAAATTATGCTCAGTTTTCCAATGAAAATGAATAAAAAATGCTGAAAATTGACCAAAAAAGCTACATTGCTAACATGTTTTGAAGTGGCAACAATTAGTTAGCAAAACTGGCAATGTTGGCTATAAAAAAAAGAAATAAATAAAAAAATAAAACTATCAGTGTCTATAATGATCTAAACAGTCACTCTGACAGACTGTAATACACTACAGGAAGTGTAGGGGGCGATATGGCTTCTACTGTTTCATTTAAAAAGCTCTATAATGTTCATCTGATCCACACAGTCACTCTGACAGACTGTAATACACTACAGGAAGTGTAGGGGGCGATATGGCTTCTACTGTTTCATTTAAAAAGCTCTATAATGTTCATATGATCCACACAGTCACTCTGACAGACTGTAATACACTACAGGAAGTGTAAGTCAGTTTTCAAAAGTTTTGTCATTAGTAGTTTTTCAATTATTTTTCTTTCAAAAGTCTGAACAAAACACAAACCATTAAATAAAAATGTACCATAAAAGCAATTTTTGACCCCTTGTATCCTAAATTTTGGTATTGTTTATGACACATGATATGTGATGACATTTATTTATTCTGACAATCTGAGAAACCAGAACAGACAAAGCAGTGCTGTGTTTTAAAAAAAACCCTATAAATTATGAATTTATTATTGATTTGTGATTAATTTGTAATCAACATTTCACACACTGTGCTGCGCTAAATCTAACCAAAGCTGCAGTTGAAAAGAGATTTTAAGCACTGACGACATTCGCGATATCCAGGAAGGAACAACGTGACAGAGTTCATCACAATAATGATCAGTGCTGTCGTATCGTCCAGCCCTACGGTTTTCGGTTTATCTTTACCTGCGAAGGTGTATGGAAGTTCCGCTTTGGCTGCCTCCTGCACGGCTCTCCGCTCTTCCTCACTCAGACCTGGTTTAGCTTTGGCTGCCTCCTCTTCACCTTCATCACCCTCCTCGTCCTCATCCTCAGCTCCGCTGGCCTGATCTGAGTCCAGGTCCGAGTGACCACCTTCGCCTTCATCTTCGTCATCATCATCATCATCTTCGTCATCACCATCATCAACACCACTGCCATCGTCTTCACCTTCCTCATCTTCATCCTCCTCCTCCTCCTCCTCACCAGCCCCTTCCTCACCTTCCTCATCTTCTTGCCCCTCCTCCTCTCCTCCGTCAACGTTCCACTTTCCGTCCTAATTAACGATACAGATGTATGTCTCAGTCACTTCTGTACAAGAGAATAAAACTCTCTACGCTCCAGAGAAATACAGAGTGAGTTTACAGTAAAAGCCATGCTGAGCAGCTTCTCTCTGCTGTAGTGTTTGAATTTATTTCTGTATTTCTGTTCAGCTGCAGCTCCTTCTGCCTCTTCACCTTCTGATATCACTATTATGTTCTTCTCTGATACAATAAAGGAGCATTTTAATTCCTTTATCAGTTCACTGGCACCTGCTGCTTTCTGTCATGCATCATAGCTACGGAATCACCTGACCAGCCATATGACTTCATCCTGAGGGTAAATGCGCCTGATATGATGACAGCATTCCATACTCTCATGTACATATCTACCCATACTAACGTTTAATAAAGCATTATAAAAGGCTTAAGTTACATGGCGTCTTTCTAATCTAGGATCACTTAATTTCAACAAGACTACACCATAACTACGTCATCATCTATAGGTTTGAAATATCAGTCAAATTGGTGCCAGTATACAATTATCAAATAATACCAATGTATCATCGTGCATCACGGCTTTATTCTGTTCACTTATGTTATTTATTCTGCAAGTGTGTTTCCATCATGACGCTTTATGTTTCTTTTTATCTGTAAATAACAAAACTGTATCCACCCCAAGCGAGAATTTAAAAAAAAAAAATTCCTAAACTTCCTACAAGCCTACAAACTGTCTAAGCATTGGGCTCAATCCCTGATGACTGGAATGACATCCGTGGCCAAGAGTCCTAGAGAGCATAACTGGCTTACTCTCTCTGGGCACTCGGATGGTCCCCTCTCTCTCTCTGTCTCTCTCTCCTCACAATACAAATAAAAATAAATAAATAAAACAAAAGTATTTAGAGACCCTGCTGGAGAGACACAAAGAGAGAAGCAGAAGTAGAGGCCGTTACAGTGAAGGAGTGCGGGAGAAACGCTCACCTGGTACGAGAGGGTTTTGCGGTCATCGCTGTCCAGGATAAATCCGTCATTCAGGTCGTCGGCCGACAGGTGGCTTTGCTTTTGAGTCGAGTTCTCCTCCACATCTCCCAGCATTCTCTTCAGCCTGTCCGCCTGCAACCAATCATAACACACTCTCAATAGATAGAACCCTTTTCAAAAAGGATCTGTGTAGAACCATCAAACTGAAGGACCTGTGCTTTCATGGTTTACTATGGAACAGTTTGCCCTTCTATGTTAGACTTGCTGGGTTTAAGCAAAAAAGCTTTGCTTTTGTGGGTGATGTGTTAATTTGTATTATGTTATTACTATATATATATATATATATATATGTGTGTGTAAATGTGACGTGGAAGAAAAAGAACAGAGTGAGTTGTAACTATCAGTACCTCCAGCTTCTGCAGGCGCTCTCTCTCCTCTCTCGCCAGCTCCTCCGGAGTCTTCAGTTTCTCAGACGGCTGAGCCTTCATCTCGAACCCGAGCTCACGAACCATCACATCGTATTCATCCAGCTGTACGCAACACACACACACACACACACACACACAGAGAGAAAGAAAGGTGATCACTGTCTCTCAAACACTCACATCAGGTTACATCAATCAATATAACAGTTTGATCTGGACTTTTTTTGCAAACAAAGCAAGATTTTGTGAAAGACGTCCTCAAACACTTCCAGCTAACTAACAGCACCACCTAGTGTATTTAAACAGCAACTGTTTAGTCTTTGCTACTAACTGAGGAACAGAACCACAGTTTTATAAAAAATAATCGCACAATTACTGTCTTTGAAAAAGTGCTAGATTTTCATAATTATCACTGTAACTTATATTTCTCAGGCTTTTGCCCAGTAGCCCCGCCCCCTCCACCTCACCTTTGGTTTCTCAGGCTCTTCTTTGCGCTCCGCTTTGGGGGTTTTGTGCACCAAGAGGCTCTGGATGGACTTCCACTCCTGATCCAGTTTCTCCGTCAGCTCCTGCGCCTCCTCTTTCTGAGTCTGACGCTCCCTCTGACAACAAACAACAACAGAACACAGCTGTTACCATTAAAGGAAAAATGAGCTGCAGAAAAGAGAGAATTTGCAGCAATCCTAATGGATTTAACATGATTGAAAATGCTATTGTTTTCAAATATATAATTATTTTTTATTTATATACACCTTGCTCAGTAAAAGCTTGGGACCACCTGGCTTTTCAGAAAGTTTTTAATACAAATGAATTTTTTTGTCTGTTTGCAACTTAAAATATTCATTTATGGTAACAGATACGATTTCTTACTTAATTAATGTTTTTTTTTTTCATTCAAATGACAGCAAAGTGTCCCAAAATTCTTGACATGCAAGCCAACAAAAATAACAACAAATAATCTGCCCTGACAGAACGTGGTTGGGGGTTGGGGTGGAGGAGGGTATTCACCTTCTCCTGCTTGGATCTGAGGATGAGCTCCTCGATAAGCTCCTGCCGCGATTTAGGTTTCTGGCTCTCGTCTTCATCATTCTCTCCAGGCTTCTTCTTCCTCAGCAGCCCTCCTCCTCCTCCGAAGTTCGAAGCAGTGAGTTCAGCTTCAGAACAAACCAGAAAACAGTGATACGTGTCGGTCTCTTCACAGGGGCTGAGAAGCATGAGCTAAAGACACTAGAAAGCCACTCGGAAAACCTATTTTAAAGGATTTTAAATCATGGAAAACTGAATTTCTCTGACTTTTTGTAAATTAAAGTTTGATTATGTACATAAACACTAGGCATGTGCAGTACAAAATATTACATGCTATGGCACTTGCCTAAACCAGGGGTCACAACCCAGATGTTAAGAAGAACCATTTTGTCCTGTTTCAACAAAAATCGAACCACCTTTGGAGCCACAACATTTTATGTCCATTTTATTTGTTTAATGTTTTACCATCTTGGCTGTAAGTATGTCTCAGTGTGTGCTGATGTGCTAGCAAAGGCTAAAAATATAAACAAATTTAGCAGTCAGATTAGCAGTTATACATTAATTTCAGCATTTAAGACTATTTATTGTCAAAACTGTGTGTTAGAGCACTCGACAGAGCTTTATTTTACTGCAAAAGAGGATTACTGTATTTTTACCTACAATCTAATTCTGCTGTGGAGCCACAAGGGGGCAGTAAAAGAGCATGCAAAATCAACAAAAAAGGAGATACACATTTCTGTCTGGGCAGCAATCACATACTATAAAACAATGAATAAAAAATAGAATACAGAAATTCTCTACATGTTGATAGTATCTGTGTGTATAAATGATCATATATGTGATTGTATTATCTAATAAAATCACAGAGATCAAATCGTTATCTTTACCATCCGATACCAAACCTGGATCGGGACATCTTTAGGAAAACTCACCGGAAAGCAGGCCCTTCTCATCAGAGTCACTGTCGCTGTCCACCACATCCGTCAGCTTCTCAATCTCGGCCAGAGACTGGCCGTAGTGGGTCAGCTCCTCCTCCTCATTCAGATTGTAGATGTCCTTTTTGGCTTGGGTGCGCTGCAAAACCACGATAGAACATAAGGTTTAACCACAGAAGAGGACAGTGAGGGGACAAAACATCATTTAAAAACACTGCAGCCAGGATATCCGGTCAGGCAGAGGGTCTGAGGAGGGGCCAACTTCGGGAAACAAGATTTAGTTTATGGATAAACAAAAGTGCGCCTGGGTTATATCGTCATGATATACTGAGACAAACAATACGTTACACAGAAATTATAATGTCATGTATTTATCACACATTTGTACACAGATTAAATCTGTCTCGCCCATTTTGCTCCACTGTGTGTCACACCTCAATAACAACACCATCTCTGCTAACTGATAATAGCTAACATTAGCTAACTCTGCTTACAATAGCTAACGCTACTGTCTGAAACTAGCTGATGCTAGCTAACACTGCTAACTGATAATAGCTAACACTAGTGTCTGTGGGTTTATACATACATGTATATATAAAAAGAGGACAAGGAAAAATGTTGTTGACTTTCACTGGACATTAATTGAGAAATAATTTTGGACCATTTCTGTTGGTCCAATCATCACAAAATTTTGACACAACATAAAAAGCCAACTGTCTTTTTCAAATTATGTAAAAAAAATTAAAATGACAAAAAATAGAGACACAAGGTTTTATCCTGAAAGCGACGATTTACACCGATCAGTCATAACATTATGACCACCTCCTTGTTTCTACACTCATTGTCCATTTTATCAGCTCCACTTACTATACAACGCTGATGTGGTGGTGGTGTGTTAGTGTGTGTTGCGCTGGTCTGAGTGGATCAGACACAGCAGTGCTGCTGGAGTTTTTAAACACCTCAGTGTCACTGCTGGACTGAGAATAGTCCACCAACCAAAAATATCCAGCCAACAGCGTCCTGTGGGCAGCGTCCTGTGACCACTGATGAAGGACTAGAGGATGACCAACACAATCTGTGCAGCAGCAGATGAGCTATCGTCTCTGACTTTACATCTACAAGGTGGATCGACAAGGTAGGAGTGTCTAATAGAGTGGACAGTGAGTGGACACAGTGTTTAAAAACTCCAGCGGCACTTCTGTGTCTGATCCACTCGGACCAGCACAACACACACTAACACACCACCACCACGTCAGTGTTACTGCAGTGCTGAGAATGACCCACCACCCAAATGGTACCTGCTCTGTGGGGGTCCATGGGGGTCCTGACCACTGAAGAACAGGGTAAAAGGGGGCTAACAAAGTATCAGAGAAACAGATGGACTACAGTCTGTAACTGTAGAACTGTAAAACTTAAATATGCCATTTTCTGCGTTTAGTGCAGAATTTCTATTTATTTGCTGAATTTAACATATTAGGGAAAAATATATTATATGCAGTATATAATATGTGGTGCCTACCATGTTTTTAAATTCAGCAAATAAACAGTAATTGTAGGATGATGTTGGAGGATGTTCACTTATTCTCATTTAGAAAATCAACAAAATGTCATTTGACCAGGGGCAGCCAAACTTTTGCATACTAAAAATATAGAAATGAAATCAGTGACTTATACAGACAATTTAAACAAAGAAAATACATTTATGGTAAAATTTAGTCTTCAGAATGAATCTAGAAAAAATATCTGATGCTGTGAAAACAGTTGACGTTGCTATGGTGATACCAGCAGATGACCAAAATCACAGCGGAAGCTGTTTAACTACATAAAAGATTTTAGCCTGTGTTAGTTTGTACTGCATGTTATATATCTCTATATTTTTATGTTGACATCTGCGACATAAAAAAATCCTTACACATGCTGTGCTTGGCAAATACACTGATTCTGCTACTTTCTCAGACACACACACTTCTCGAATTTAAGTGAAGTGAGAAGTTAGTGTTCTAAGGAGCTGTACCTGTCTCTCCAAGGCAAACCTCTGCAGGATCTTGTCCTCTGGTGCCATCTTGGTGTCATATTCTCCAAAACGCCGGTCCACAAACTTATTGGCTTTATTCTTAAGCCTGAACTCCTTCAGAAGGGTGTCTTTTCGCTGGATAACAGAAGTTGGAATTAATCAGTTTGTGTTCCTTTCCACAAAACAAGTAATATTTCATAAGAGCATAAAGAGGAATCCAACAGTCATGCTCATATAATATTTCATCAACCTTACCTTGTTGATGGCTTTGGATCTGGACACGCCGGGCAGCCCCACATCATGTTTACTCTTCCGGCCGAGAACATCAAACTTCTTCCTGTTGATTTTCACTTCGAAAGGGTTGTTCTTGATCTGGGAGGACGTCTTGGTCTTCCGCACTTTGTCAGCGAGGCTCTTCTTCTTCGGAGGCTTCCCCATTTTACACTGAGAGTGAGAAATTGTTAAAATTTAATTTCTGATTTTTTTTTTTGTAAATATATGTTTATCCCATATGTGATGCCTACAACTCATTCCAAAAAAAAGTCTGGACAGGAGCATGTTTACCCATGAGTTACATCACGTTTCATTTTATTCAAAATGTCCAAGGTCAACTCATGACAGACTGATTAAGAGGGCCAGCTCTGTCTTGGGAAGCCCCCTAGACCCAGTGCAGGATGTTAGCCAGACTAGCATCCATGCTGGAGAACAGCTCCCACCCCATGCATTAGACTCTGGCAGCACTGGGCGGCTCCTTCAGTGACCGGCTGCTTCACTGCATTTTATCTGCATTTCACATACTGTCCCAAC